>NW_025238426.1:0-4257 GCF_018294505.1 Triticum aestivum
CTTTTAGGATGCCTCGGTGTCGACAAACCCTAAATGATGAGACCATGATCTTGTTCCTTGACAATAACCAACTTTTTGACCAAACTTTGTTCCTATTTAAAGAGAAACATGGCCAAAAACGATGAGGCCGGGGGTTCGGGCGGCAAGGCATTCTGGGAGCTGTCCTTGTATGAGGACGCCGCCTTCCCCACCGATCCTGAGACCACTGATGGTACCGCCGAGGATGACCCCACTGATGCCACCACTGATGGTGCCGCCGAGGATGCCACCACTGATGATGGCGGCGCACGCACAGATGGCAGCCAACCGAAGAGGCAACGGAAGGACCGGCGCCCGACCGTGCTCCGCACCCTCAAGGAGCAAGTTACTGAAGTAGACTCCGACGGGAATCCAACGGCGCCCGAACGAATAGTCAAGGGGTACTCGCTTCAGCTCGGGTGCATTCTCCGGAGCCCCGTCTCGATCAACACCGAGAACCTGAGGCATCCTGACCGAGGGAATTTGCGCAACCTCCTCTTCACGAAGCTGCACGAACGATACAAGTTCCCCGCTGAATTTGAAAACACAAGCCTCAAAGGGAATAAAGTGAACAATGCTGCCCTCATGAAGATGAGAAAGGCCCTGTCTACTTGGAAAAGAAATGTGAAGAGAATGATCAAGAAAGGTGAGAGTTATGATAAGATCAAGGAGAAAAATCCTTCGATCACCGAAGATGACTACAACGACTTCAAGATCAATTGCTCGAGCACCGCAAACTCCCAATCAAGTCAGTGGGGGAAAGAAATGCGGGAGCTGAACTTAGGGGAACACACACTCGGTCCTGATGGTTACAGAGTGGAGGAGCCTATATGGGACAAGGAGGAGGCGGACCGTGCCGAGCAAGGCCTACCGCCCCTCTTCGATAAATACGGTGACAAGCAGACCAGGAACTTTGTCAGGGCCCGGTACAAGAAGGACCCGAAAACAAAGGAGCTTACCACGGATCCGAAGACCAGGGCGCTTGAGCTTGTTCTGGTAAGGAATACACCCCCGCGTAATTAGCTCCATATGGTTGCATTCTAATTAATGAATGCCAAATTTCTAAATGGTTCACATTCCTTCCGCAGGCGACTGAAAGCAGTAGCGTGGGGTCGACTAAGAGTAACCCTTGGGACACCACTCTAAATAGGGCGTTGAATGTAATGAAGAACAAGGATAAGCTCAGTAAGCCGACGTCAGCTGGTCGTGTGGCCGGCAAAGGCTTGTCGACAAAATGGTCGTCATACTATAACAATGGTGGGCGAAAGGAGAAAAAGACCAGCTCGGAAAGCCAGGCGCGCGAGGTTCAAGAACTCAAGGCACAGGTGGCGCGGATTCCGGAGATTGTCCAAGAGCAAGTGCAACAACAACTCGGAGCGACGATCACCGCCATTGTGCCTACCTTGATCGAGGGGTTGAGTGCGTGGATTGCGGGCGGCCAACAGGGGCCACCCCCGATTCCTAGCTTCACGGCCAGCAACTCGCAGAATGCGATGGCGGGGCCATTGGTGTCTCCGGCGGAGGCGGCATTGGTGTCTCCGACGCCGGCACGGGAGCTTAATGCACTCGGGTGTACGCCGGCTGGCACCTCTGCAGCAAGCGGCCCCTCCGTCAACTGCACGCCCGCCGTTGGTGGTGCCTCGACATTAGCCGAGCTCGACGCCATCATCACGGTAACTAATTAAGCCTCTCTCGGCCGAGGACTTCATCTCCTTGCCTTTGACTGGGCATCCCTGAGGCCCTGCATGTTTTCGCAGGGTGCCGCCGACGTTCCGTGCACTCTCCTGCACTTCGTGAACAACGAGTTGGTCGATGTCGCCAAGGGCAAAATCGTTCAACCGGGCAACCCCTTGTTCCACAGTACCCAGATGCCACCCAACTTGTTTAGGGTTCAACTGGTTCAGGTGCTGCCAGGCTGCAATGAGTTGTTACCTCCGATTCGACCCGTCAGGGCCGACGATGATGACGTGATGACCCTCAGCGCCTGCCTGAGCTGGCCCCTGCTTTGGCCGAAGAGCCAGATTCGTTTGGGGGCGGGGGACACCACCCCAAAGACAACACCGCCAGTCGTGCCGGCGCCAAGTCGGCCCCATGGCAAGACCGCCGCAACGGTGCCGGACATCCCTATGCCACTGGATCCAAACATGCATATGGCACAGGATCAGAACGACGACGACAACGATACATTTGGCAACGTCGATCAGTACTTTGCCGAACATGGGTACGATGGCGACTTCATGGGGCCTCCTTCTCAAGAACCCAACCCAACAAAAGACGTGCGCGATCTAGCTGGTACCGCGGAGAAGCCAAGTTGCAACAGGCGTCGTCTGCTGTTCAGCTCTCAGGAGATGCCTCCAGCTGCCGACTTCACTGAGCCTCAGATAGGCGAGGTGCGAAATATTATCAGCCCAAACACACTCAAGAAGGCGGTATGTGAGCAGAACTTGGTCCCATTACAGGAGAAGAAGAAGGCACGCAAAAGAAAGACTAACAAGGGTGCGAGCCAGCCCGCACCGAGTACGATCCGTTCTCAGGACGGGCCACCTTCACCTGAGGATATCTCAAGGAGGGTGCATGTGGCGGGTAGGGCGATGCTACCGACAAATATGCTCAATGCTGCAACCGGTGCTATGCGGAGTCTGCATGACAGTGTTCTTTCTTTGGAGAAGCGGCGTCTCAGAGAGAAGGATGTGGCATACCCGGTTTTCGCGGCCAAGGTGCCAGAGGGCAAGGGCTTTGTGGATAACTCCATCGGGCGTACGATCGTCCTGCGGTTTGATGACATCCACTCTATGTTGAACCTTCATCCGCTGCACTACACCTTCGTTCGGCTATTTTCGCTGAGTATGGAGATGCGGGTCATTCGCGACAAGACCCCGGACATCGTGATAGTCGACCCCTTCTACATGCGTGCCAAGATCTTGGGCAGCGCTGGGGACCGGCAAGTCGTGAGTTCTTACCTCGAAGGCGTCATTCTGGCAAACCAAGATAAGGATAACTTCCTCGTGCCTTACTTTCCCGAGTAAGTCCTCCCCTCAATCGGCCCGTAACATATGAATTCTTAGATTTCGATCGTTTTTCTTTTAACATTCCGTGTTTTCTGCAGTGACACACATTGCACGCTCATCCTCCTAAGCCCCAAATATTCCATGGCCACGTATTTCGACCCGGACCGTCAGTCGAACATAGACTACACAAATGTCAAGAAGGTTCTTGATGATGTTCTCCCCGGCTACACCAAATCTGGAGGCACCTTCACCAGGCCTATTTGTAAGTACGGCAAGCACGTGTTCTCCCACAATACGACGTTCTGCTGCGTCAAGCAGCCGCCTGGCGGTCAGAAGGGTGCCTACTACGCCATCCATCACATGTGAGTGATCGTACGGGACCATCATCAACTTCTGCTACCGAGTAAACTCAAAGATTGGGCAGCGAGCGTGTCGGCAATCCAGGACACGGACATCAACAAGAATTCTTTCGCATCCAGTCGGAGTTTGTGGAAATCATCCATCAAGATGTCCTTCGTACCTCGGGGCAGTTCTACCTCAGAAATCAACCGTCCAACAGTGACATCGACACAATGCTACAAATGCAGGCTGACAACGCCCGTTATTTCATGACTCCCACGATAGACGGCGGCTTCATCCAGGCTCCGGTCCCTTGAGTCGAGTCGAAAGCAGTGATGCTGTGTCTAGTTCTGAAACATCAATTGGCTCATGTTGTAATTAAACTTTAATGAACTTGTAGTATGTCTCTTTGGTTTCGAGAGTCGTTCAACTTAGATGTAATCGATGCTATTAATGTCTTGCTTTTCTCTTCCGATCATTCTATTGCATACTTATATATTGCTTATGTATTGTCTGTGAATTGGTACTAACGTTTCGTTTGGCTAGTGCATAGCGATGCCGTCGTATGTCGTGTACAAGGGTAAGGTTCCCAGAGTCTACGACAACTGGGAGGAGTGTCGGAGACAGGTTCACCGATTCAGCGGTAACAGTTACAAAGGGTACACCACTAGGGTTGAGGCCGAATCTAGATACGCCCGCTATCTAGCGGGAGAGGGGAGGGAGCGTTGGAGGAACCGGATGAAGACGAGTTTCATCGTGATGACCGCAGCTCTCTTCTATGTGATGGTAGTTTAGATGATCGATATCGACTTGTAATGTGAAGACAAACTCGCTACTCGCGGTCTCGAGACTTGTAATATAATGTTCTATCTTTGTTCGGTCTTTTCAATTC
>NW_025238427.1:0-4257 GCF_018294505.1 Triticum aestivum
TGTACATGGTGGATACACCCAAGGAGGGTAACGGCGATAACAAGAAAAATCCAGCTGAGGATATACCTCCTGAGACTCAATCAAAGCACCGACGTCAGCGACGCCGCTCTAAATCACGCCGTGGAAAAGACAGCAATACCGGCACCGGAGAGAACATCACTCCGGACGACGCCGAAGACCAAGAAGACCCCGTCGGGCCAACCTCCAAACAGGACGATCGGGAAGATGGACAAATTAGCCCTGATGACTAGGCTATAAATGAAGACTCAGAGGTTAGTAATTATATTCCACTCTCCGAGGAGGAGGTGAGCCTCGACGACGAAGACTTTATCGTGCCTGAGGAGCCTCTCGAGCAGGAACGCCTTAGGCGCCGGCTAATAGCCACTGCAAGGAGCCTGAAAAAGAAGCATCAGCAGCTCCAAGCTGACCAAGATCTACTCAACGATAGGTGGACTAACGTCTTGGCAGCCGAGGAATACGGCCTCGAGCGCCCAACCAAAAGTTATCCGTAGCGCAAGCTGCTACCCCAATTCGACGACGAGACGCTGGAGCCCATACCATCAGCACGTAATGCAGACGCCCGGCCGCCACGTGGCCATGACAAAATGGCAACTCAAGCCGAACACCAGCCCACACTACCTCATCGAAAAAGTAGAGACACAACAGCTCGGGGACATGCGTATGATCTACGGCAGGACTTGGAAAATAGAGCAGGCCAGACCAGATCAATCTACGGATCGCGGGGGCGCGCCTCAACGCGCGAGGACGGCTATCTAGCCAGGCGCGACAAGCATAACCACCCCGAGCTGAAAACCATAGACGGACTACATCTGAGCCGCGTCACGACTTGGCCCGATATAGAGGCGCCGCACACCCCCTCTGCTTCACTGACGAAGTAATGGAGCACAAATACCCAGAAGGGTTTAAACCCGTGAATATCAAATCATATGATGGAACAACAAATCCCTCAGTATGGATTGAGGACTTTATTCTCCATATTCATATGGCTCACGGTGATGATCTTCATGCCATTAAATACCTCTCGTTAAAGCTCAAAGGACCAGCACGGCACTGGCTGAATAGCCTACCAGAAAATTCTATTGCTAATTGGGAGGACCTAGAGGATGCATTCAGAGACAACTTCCAGGGTACCTATGTTCGGCCCCGAGACGCCGATGAACTTAGCCACATAATCCAGCAGCCCAGGGAATCGGCCCGACAGCTTTGGACAAGGTTCCTAATAAAAAAGAACCAGATTGTGGATTTTCTGGATGCAAAAAACTCTCGTGGCCTTCAAACATAGCTTTCGAGACGAGTGGCTTTCCCGACACCTCGGCCAAGAAAAGCCGAAGTCCATGGCAGCCCTCACCGCACTTATGACCCATTTCTGTGCGGGAGAAGACAGCTGGCTTGCTCGCAGAAGCAATAGCACTAGCGACCCTGGTACCTCCAAAACTAGGGACGACAATGGCAAGCCACGACGTGACAAGCACAAGCGTCGAAACAACAATGGAGGAATGCAAGACACGACAGTTAATGCTGGATTCAGCGGCTCCAAACCCGGTCAACGGAAAAAGGCATTCAAGGCAAAAAGAGATGGCCCATCCAGTCTAGATAGAATACTTGATCGGCTTTGCCAGATTCATGGCACCCCTAATAAACTCGCCAACCACACCAACAGAAATTGTTGAGTCTTTAAACAAGCCGGCAAAGCTTAACGCCGAACACAAGGGAAAAGGGGTCATGAAGCGATGACGATGACCAAGAGCCTCGTCACCCGAACACAGGGGGACAGAAGCCATTTCCCCCCGAAGTAAAAATAGTGAATATGATATATGTCACACATATCCCCATGAGGAAGCACAAACGCACACTATGGGATGTCTATGCCAGGGAGCCGGTCGCCCCCAAATTTAACCCATGGTCGGCTTGTCCGATCACCTTCGATCGAAAGGAACACCCAACCAGCATCCGTCACGGAGGTTCGGCAACCTTGGTCCTTGATCCAATCATCAACAGATTCCATCTTACGCGAGTCCTCATGGATGGCGGCAACAGTCTCAATCTACTTTATCAGGACACTGTCGGCAAAATGGGTATTGATCCGTCAAGAATCAAACCCACTAGAACTACCTTCAAAGTAGTAATACCTGGAAAAGAGGCCCGCTGTATGGGCTCAATCACGCTGGGAGTAGTCTTCGCCTCGCCGGACAACTTCCGAAGCGAGGACTTGATCTTCAACATCGTCCCCTTCCGCAGCAGCTATCACACACTGCTCAGACGAACTGCTTTTGGCCGCTTCAACACGGTCCCGCATTACGCCTATTTGAAGCTCAAGATGCCCGGTCCACGTGGCGTCATTACAATCAATGGAAACAGGGAGCGCTCCCTCCGCACCAAGGAGCATACAACGGCCACTGTGGTCGAAGTACAAAGCGGCCCTATCAAGCCGCACAACCCCTCGGCTGTCAGGCCATCGGACTTCCCCACGCAGGACTGATCAGTCCTACATATCGGTAGTCCGGCAACTTCAGGGCTGGATTAGCAGCCTAGCCTCCGCCGACCACCACGTATATCCGCGGAATTCGTACCGCACGTGCACAATTATGCACTCAAAAGACCTTGTACGGCCTTGCCCTTTCTTTAATCATCCTTCCTTTTTACCACAGGTGAATCAACACCTACTCATTCTTCGGACTCACGAAGACTCTTTCCGAGCCCGCTTCCATATACATGGCCGAAGACCATTCCTTTACAGAAATTTTTCTTATTTGGGCAAAAAGCGGCGCAGACATGCGGCATGAAGACTACAACTTCGCTTAAAGACCTGTATAGAGCTTTTCCCTTAGCCCTAGACCCCCAACATGTAAACTGGCCTTGGTGATTATGGTACCTTCTGTAAGATTACGTTTCGACATATCAATCGAAGTTCGGTGAACCAAAATTCTTATTAGGTATCGTTTTTATTCCGTCTGAAAGGTGCTGACAGTTTCCCTTTACCATCTGAAAGGTGCAAATTAGTGTGAAATATGGAATAAGTGGAGGATAGATGCTCCAGGTGGGTTATCAAAGACATGTCACTGAGAAATTTCATAGAAACCCTGGAATATATAACTATGCTTGGTATGTCTAAAACATATTCATACCTGACAAGGATACTGAAACCCTGATGAGGCATATGCACCAGGAATGATATTCATGGCTCCATCTGAAGTTGCTTCAAACACCCCATGAAGCTTACGTTGCTCAACATCATACAGGAATAGTGTCGCGCCAGATTTCACTTTATGTATAAACTCAATACATTTAGACGAAAGGCCAAAAAGCTTTCTGTGGAAGCACTCCTTCCTGGTCAGGTGGTTGCACAGAAAAATTGCTCCATCATAGGCTGGAACATTCTTACTCTGTACCTTCCCCATCCAAAAATTCATTGGTTTTCTTTGATACCATGAAACAATCAGAACGAAAAAGGGTCAGGATATTAAAAATTAACTCAAATTAAAAGAGAAGAATCTAGAACATGCTTTCTAAGAACATGCAGTTATATACTTCCTCCGTCCGGAATTAGTTGACACTCAGACGAATGTATCTAGCACTGAAATACGTATAGATAAATCCGTTTGAGCGTCAGCTAATTCCTAACGGAGGGAGTATATTGTATAAAACTGTAAGATAAGGCAACAATACGATGGTATGAAGCCAATCATCAATCATGACCAGAAGCTCATTTTTTTTCCTTCAGGAAATCTGCAGCGGAGTTCCTACCTACAAACAAACACGCTGAACTGAAGACAAACAAACAACTGCCAAAAGAGGATTGGCATGAAACACAAACACGGACATCTTAATGGCAGCACAAATATGGCGTAACACTTTTCAGTTTGACTAACCAGCAAATGGGGCCCCATATGCAATCCATTCCCATTCCCCACCTTGTGGGTCTACACTGCCTGATTTTGCAATGAAGCATGGCTTTCGACTGAACCATTTACATGTATTCTTTGCAACTGGAACAAGAGATGCAGAGGTTCTCCCCTGACATAGTGTTCCAGTAAGGGTTAAAAACTTGCAGATTTAACATTCAATAACGCCTGCCTGAAAACCATCAAGATCCCCATCCCTACTACTTACTCCAACAAGTGTGATGCTAACAAGAGCAGCTCCAACTAGCAGGATTTGTGCACAGGAAATCTTGCTACGATATATGCGCACATCTGACGAACAGAACCATCCATGGGCGCCCGCTAGAGAAGGGGC
>NW_025238428.1:0-4254 GCF_018294505.1 Triticum aestivum
TGAAACTATTCCACATTGTTTTAATTGAAGACCAAACTCGTAACTCAAATATTCATCTCCACGATCAGATCGCAGAAACTTTATTTTCTTGTTATGATGATTTTCCACTTCACTCTGAAATTCTTTGAACCTTTCAACTATTTCAGACTTATGTTTCATCAAGTAGATATACCCATATCTGCTCAAATCATCTGTGAAGGTCAGAAAATAACGATACCCACCACGAGCCTTAATACTCATTGCTTTGCATACATCAGTATGTATTATTTCCAACAAGTTTGTTGCTCGTTCCATTGTTCCGAAGAACGGAGTTTTAGTCATCTCGCCCAAAGGCACGGTTCGCAAGCATCAAATGATTCATAACCAAGTGATTCCGAAAATCCATCTTTCATGGAGTTTCTTCATGCGCTTTATACCGATATGACCTAAAGGGCAGTGCCACAAATAAGTTGCACTATCATTATTAACTTTGCATCTTTTGGCATCAATATTATGAATATGTGTATCACTATGATCGAGATCCAATAAACTATTTTCATTGGGTGTATGACCATTGAAGGTTTTATTCATGTAAACAGAACAACAATTATTCTTTGACTTTAAATGAATAACCGTATTGCAATAAACATGATCAAATCATATTTATGCTCAACGCAAACGCCAAATAACATTTATTTAGGTTTAACACTAATCCCGAAAGTATAGGGAGTGTGCGATGATGATCATATCAATCTTGGAACCACTTCCAACACTCATCATCACTTCCCCTTCAACTAGTCTCTGTTTATATAACTCCTGTTTCGAGTTACTAATCTTAGCAACTAAACAAGTATCAAATACTCAGGGGCTACTATAAACACTAGTAAGGCACACATCAATAACCTGTATATCAAATATACCCTTGTTCACTTGCCATCCTTCTTATCCACCAAATATTCAGGGCGTTTCCGCTTCCAGTGACCATTTCTTTTGCAGTGTAAGCACTCAGTTTCTGGCTTTGGTCCAGCTTTGGTCTTCTTCACGGGAGTGACAACTTGTTTGCCATTCTACTTGAAGTTTTCCTTTCTTTCCCTTTGCCCTTTTTCTTGAAACTAGTGGTCTTGTCAATCATGAACACTTGATGCTCTTTCTTGATTTCTACCTTCGTCGATTTCAACGTCACGAAGAGCTCGGGAATCGTTTTTGTCATCCCTTGCATACTATAGTTCATCACGAAGTTCTAGTAACTTAGTGATGGTGACTAGAGAATTCTATCAATAACTATCTTATCTGGAAGATTAACTCCCACTTGATTCAAGTGATTGAAGTACCCAGACAATCGGAGCACATGCTCACTAGTTGAGCGATTCTCCTCCATCTTTTAGCTATAGAACTTGTTGGAGACTTCATATCTCTCAACTCGGGTATTTGCTTGAAATATTAACTTCAACTCCTGGAACATCTCATATGGTCCATGACGTTCAAAACATCATTGAAGTCCCGATTCTAAAACGTTAAGCATGGTGCACTAAACTATCAAGTAGTCATCATATTGAGCTAGCCAAACGTTCATAACGTCTGCATCTGCTCCTACAATAGGTCTATCACCTAGCGGTGCATTAAGAACATAATTCTTCTGTGCAGCAATGAGGATAAACCTCAGATCACGGATCCAATCCGCATCATTGCTACTAACATCTTTCAACTTTGCTTTCTCAAGGAACGCATTAAAATTCAACGGAACAACAGCACGAGCCATCTATCTACAAACAAACATAGACAAGCAAAATACTATCAGGTACTAAGTTCATGATAAAATTAAGTTCAATTAATCATATTACTCAAGAACTCCCACTTAGACAGACACCTCTATAGTCATCTAAGTGATCACGTGATCCAAATCAACTAAACCATAACCGATCATCACGTGAGATGGAGTAGTTTTCAATGGTGAACATCTTTATGTTGATCATATCTACTATATGATTCACGCTCGATCTTTCAGTCTCCGTGTTCCGAGGCCATATCTGCATATGCTAGGCTCGTCAAGTTTAACCTGAGTATTCCGCGTGTGCAAAAACTGGCTTGCACCCGTTGTAGATGGACGTAGAGCTTATCACACCCGATCATCACGTGGTGTCTGGGCACGACGAACTTTGGCAACGGTGCATACTCAGGGAGAACACTTCTTGATAATTTTAGTGAGAGATCATCTTAAAATGCTACCGTCAAACAAAGCAAGATAAGATGCATAAAGGATAAACATCACATGCAATCAATATAAGTGATATGATATGGCCATCATCATCTTGTGCTTGTGATCTCCATCTTCGAAGCACCGTCATGATCACCATCGTCACCGGCGCGACACCTTGATCTCCATCGTAGCATCGTTGTCGTTTACGCCATCTATTGCTTCTACGACTATCGCTACCGCTTCGTGATAAAGTAAAGCAATTACAGGGCGTTTGCATTTCATACAATAAAGCGACAACCATATGGCTCCTGCCAGTTGCCGATAACTTCGGTTACAAAACATGATCATCTCATACAATAAAATATAACATCACGTCTTGACCATATCACATCACAACATGCCCTGCAAAAACAAGTTAGACGTCCTCTACTTTGTTGTTGCAAGTTTTATGTGGCTGCTACGGGCTTAGCAAGAACTGTTCTTACCTACGCATCAAAAACCACAACGATAGTTCGTCAAGTTGGTGTTGTTTTAACCTTCGCAAGGACCGGGCGTAGCCACACTCGATTCAGCTAAAGTGAGAGAGAGAGACACCCGCCAGCCACCTTTAAGCACGAGTGCTCGTAACGGTGAAACCAGTCTCGCATAAGCGTACGCGTAATGTCGGTCCGGGCCGCTTCATCTCACAATACCGCCGAACCAAAGTATGACATGCGGGTAAGCAGTATGTCTTGTATCGCCCACAACTCACTTGTGTTCTACTCGTGCATATAACATCAACGCATAAAACCTAGGCTCGGATGCCACTGTTGGGGAACGTAGTAATTTCAAAAAAATTCCTACGCACATGCAAGATCATGGTGATGGCATAGCAACGAGAGGGGAGAGTGTTTGTCCACGTACCCTCGTAGACCGTAAGCGGAAGCGTTAGCACAACGCGGTTGATGTAGTCGTACGTCTTCACGATCCGACCGATCCAAGCACCGAACGTACGGGGCCTCCGAGTTCAGCACACGTTCAGCTCGATGACGATCTCCGGCCTCCGATCCAGCAAAGCTCCGGAGATGAGTTCCGTCAGCACGACGGCGTGGTGACGATGATGATGCTCTACCAGCGCGAGGCTTCGCCTAAACTCCGCGAAGATATGACCGAGGTGGAATATGGTGGAAGGGGGCACCACACACGGCTAAGGAACGATCCATAGATCAACTTGTGTGTCATGGGGTGCCCCCCTGCCCCCGTATATAAAGGAGCAAGGGGGAGGAGGCGGCCGGCCAAGGGAGGGCGCGCCAGGGAGGAGTCCTACTCCCACCGGGAGTAGGATTCCCTCCTTTCCTAGTCCAACTAGGAGACCTTCCATGTAGTAGGAGTAGGAGAGAAGGAAAGGGAAGAGAGAAGGGAAGGAAGGAGGGGGTGCGGCCCCTCCCCCTAGTCCAATTTGGACTAGGCCTTGGGGGGGCGCGCGGCCTGCCCTAGGCAGCCCCTCTCTCTTTCCCGTATGGCCCAATAAGGCCCAATACTTCTCCCCGGCGAATTCCCATAACTCTCCGGTACTCCGATAAATACCCGAATCACTCGGAATCTTTCCGAAGTCCGAATATAGTTGTCCAATATATCGATCTTTACGTCTCGACCATTTCGAGACTCCTCGTCATGTCCCCGATCTCATACGGGACTCGGAACTCCTTCGGTACATCAAAACTTATAAACTCATAATAAAACTGTCATCGTAACGTTAAGCGTGCGGACCCTACGGGTTCGAGAACTATGTAGACATGACCTAGAACTATTCTCGGTCAATAACCAATAGCGGAACCTGGATGCTCATATTGGCTCCTACATACTCTACGAAGATCTTTATCGGTTAAACCGCATAACAACATACGTTGTTCCCTTTGTCATCGGTATGTTACTTGCCCGAGATTTGATCGTCGGTATCCAATACCTAGTTCAATCTCGTTACCGGCAAGTCTCTTTACTCGTTACGTAATGCCTCATTCCGTAACTAACTCATTAGCTACATTGCTTGCAAGGCTTATAGTGATGTGCATTACCGAGAGGGCCCAGAGATACCTCTC
>NW_025238429.1:0-4253 GCF_018294505.1 Triticum aestivum
GTTTTAGCAACTGAATGACTGTTATAAAGTGGTGTTTGTAATATATACAGCTAAGTAATGTAGAATGTTCCAACATATCTGTTGGCTAACTCCGAATGGATCGTATTTTTTATCTCTTGGTTATTAGTAAATATATATATTTTTTGGTTTTTGCACAATGCTAACCATGGGCTTGTCGGATGGATCTCGGTCTCTTGTGATGAAGGAAAGCCCCAAGGTTGTGCTAGATCTACACCGTCGTTCAGTGCTGCAGGCCATGACACTACACATGGATGAGTGGCCTGTGTCAGAGTAATGGATACACTCGTAACTTTTTTCCTGACCTTGTTCCTTGTTTTGGATCTCTTTTGGTTGATGGCAGCAATTAGAATCTTATCCACGCTTCTGATTAACTCATGAAGTACAGGGACAAAACATGGTTGATTTTCTTATATGATTTCCTTATTCCTTATCTTCGTCCCCTGTTTTGTTCTTCCTATTATGTTGTTCAGTTGGTGCCTTTGCTCTAGTTTCTTACATGGCGGTGATGCTAAACACTTTCAGCAAGCATGCCAGTTATACTTCTTATAATTCATGACTGAAAAACCTATTATATAGATCTGAGCCATGACCTAGCAACATCAAACTTGTTTAGCTTTTGATTCTATGCTATGTTCTCTCTCCCCAGACATCAACCATGTGAAGAACCGACGATGCAGATGACCTCGGGATCCTGTTTACGGGATGAACCTGCCTAGAGGCGCTGCATCTACAAGACATCGACGGGCAAGTCTGAGGTTCTTCTTGAGCACATGAATCTTTTATTGTCTTGTTTTTTATCTCTATTTTCAGTCACTATAAGTTTGTAGTGATGGTTGTCGAGTTTAACTATCCTCTTACAAGTTCCTCTAATTTGCGGAAGAGGCTGAAAATCTCGGGAGACCATGTGTGGTCATCAGCTTCATCTCTTGTTCCTACGAGATGGGAGTTAAATAATGACACACGATTCCACCATGCCCAATGCATCCTTCAAAATCTATTAGCAAGAATTGAGAAACAAACAATTCCCAACTTAACTTAAAATGTGATAATATTTCCCGAAAAACAAAATAAACCACGTTCCAATGGCTTCAAGTTTTAGTAACCAATATCTAATAGCGGATATGAATCATGTAACATTGATGAAATTCAGAAGCGCAAGTCTTTCTTTCGTGCTATTGTTATGCATGTTTTCGCCATCGATGTCCAACTAGAATTTTCTACATCTAGATTTGTTAGTGAACCGTTGAACTGCAAATATTCGTGTAATCATGTTTTGTACTAGTGAAGGCAGTGACGAGTTGCAAAGAATGTTGTCGCTGTCGCCAGTAGCATAGTATTTGGTGCTGGTAGTATCAGCCAGCATTTGGCATCATTCTTAGAATTTCTAGTGTCTTATTGGATCCAGTCACTATATAAAACATGTAGTTTGTGAAGCTGCTTTGGTTTCTGTGTATATATGCACTGCAGTTTGCTCTACAGGAGGACTAGAGAGAAAGAGGATGTTTGGAAATCTCAGGACAAGGCCCTGTTTATTTTTCGGTCAGTTTTTATCAAGTGGGGGCCAATGTTGGTCTCGTGTCGGAGAGACACACTCAGGGATGTAAGCTTTGGAGTGTATTGTGTGCTTTCACTTACTCATTGTAGGTCCATGTCAAGTAGATTGGCTGAATCCTCCTTTCCTATTCCGAATGTTAGCTCGTTCAATCATTGGATATATAACTTGTATTGGTTGTATGGGGTTTTGTCCCAAAGCTAAAAGTCTCATCCTAGCTTAATTAACTGGAATATAAAAAGTGTTTAGTTCGTGTTTAAATTTGTCCGTGTTTCACTCTCATAGGCGAACCATTTGTGGTTTTGTGCTTGGGATGTATTCATCTCTCAGGTTAGGAAGTTATGAGGAGCCCATCCATAAACAAGAGGAAGTCCAGAATATGATAACTCTGAAAAAGAAAAAACTGTTTATTTTGTTAATTAACTCTTGCTCTCTTGGTTGATGCATACACATTGGCTAACTAGTACTGATAGTTATTCAGCTATTAGAGAAAGATCATACAGTACTTTTACTCCTTCCATTGGCATGTAAGCAACATGAATATTAGGTTTTCACTAAGTATATATATCATCTAATTGTAATTTGCCAAAGAGCATATTTAATTCTCATTTTCCATATAATTAGCATTTTTAGTTGTAGCCAACTAGCGACCCATTTCAGTGCTTTGCACGTTGGTGCCGAGCTAGTATGCATGTATATTTATTCTTTGCAAACATGGATACCATCTTGGTACGGATGCCAACATAGCATGCATGTGTGCTTACACTCTTTTGGTGATTCATGTCAACTTAATGCAGATTATTTTGCTTGTTTTCAGTGAAGCGGCTCTATCTAGATTCAACGCATGAATCTGCCTGCACCCCAGCATGCGCCGATGAGCCGTTGCCCCACACCTCGTAGTGGTGTGGGGTGGTGGTAACCGTATGGCAACATCAGTGTCGTAACCTCTATGTGAGGCAACTACGACTCGGTAGACTACCTCCTCCATGCCCACTACCACGTCTCCCACTGCAGTGCGATGGCAATGTTTCGATCACAACCGTGGCGGTGGTGGCTGCCTCGTCTTGGTTCAGGTGAGTTACTGGTATCCCTATGTCCTGTGCCATGAGATGGTCCGGCCATTGAGCCGTGGCTGATTGTGTTAGCGGCCATCGAGCCAATGATTTAGGGTTTGGGTAGTGATGATAGCATCATTGAAATTGGTCCCAGTGCTGGTTAGGCCCTGGTCCCAGTGCTGGTTTGGCCTTGGTGCTAGAATATAAGCTATTTGTTGGTGTTTGGTACTTATTCCCTCCGTCTGAAAAAGCTTGCCCCTCAAATGGATGTATCTAGCACTAAGTTAGTGCTAGATACATCCAATTGACGGACAAGCTTGGGACAAACTTTCTCGGACGGAGGAAGTAATTAGGATCTTGGCATGCTACTGTCCATGGTGTAGAATTTGATACGAAAGGAACAAATCCTTTTACAACACTTGCTCTAATGTTTGGTAATTGGCCATGTCTAATATATTTAGTATCATGCTGAGGCTGTGCTGGGATCCTACCCTTCGAGCCGTGATAGTTTTTAGGGTGGGGTTTGGCTAGTGGGATGATCCTACCCTTTGAAAGTCATTATATTCGAAGATGGTAAATGGGACAGCGAGTACAAGTCATCTTCAATATCGCCATCATGCATGGCACGTTTCTGCAACCAACCGGCGAAAGTCATCGTTTGTTCACGTGTAATCCAGTCGTCAGACTTCTCCGGGTGTTTGGAGTGTAGAAAATTCTTGTGTTCCTCCATATACAGAGCCACCAACGCGGAATTCTGTAGAACTATGTAGTGTGCTTCAGTGAGAGAATGCCCATCCATACATATTATTTGATCCCCTCCTAGCGTGCCTTTTCCATCTAGTCTGCCCTTATGCCGCGATTCATGAACACCAATCGGCTTAAGGTCAGGAATAAAGTCAACACAAAACTCAATGACCTCCTCATTTTCATGGCCCTTCGAGATGCTTCCTTCTGGACTAGCACGGTTATGAACATAGTTCTTCAAGACTCCCATGAACCTCTCAAAGGGGAACATATTGTGTACAAATACAGGACCCAAAATGTTAATCTCTTCGCAAAGGTGAACTAGGACGTGCGTCATGATGTTAAAGAAGGATGGTGGGAACACCAACTCGAAACTGGCAAGACATTGCACCAAATCATTCTGTAACCTTGATATGATTTCTGGATCGATTACCTTCTGAGAGATTGCATTGAGGAATGCACATACCTTCACAATGGCTAATCGAACATTTTTCGGTAGAAGCCCCCTCAATGCAACCGGAAGCAGTTGCGTCATAATCACATGGCAGTCATGAGTCTGGAACTTTTTCTCTGCCATATTTATTATTCCCTTTATATTTGACGAGAAGCCAGACAGTACCTTCATGCTGAGCAGGCATTGAAAGAAGATTTCCTTCTCTTCTTCGGTAAGAGCGTAGCTGGCCTGACCCTGATGTATGTCGTCTTTTCCGTGCATACGTTGCTGGTCCTCCCGTGCCTCTGGTGTATCTTTTGTCTTCCCATACATGCCCAAGAAGCCAAGCAGGGTCACGTAAAGATTCTTCGTCACGTGCATCACGTCGATTGCGGAGCGGACCTCTAGGTCTTTCCAATAGGGCAGGTCCCAAAATATAGATTTCTTC
>NW_025238430.1:0-4253 GCF_018294505.1 Triticum aestivum
TCTCTCTCTCTCTCTCTCTCTCTCTCTCTCTCTCTTTGATCTTCAATACAATGTTCTCCTTGATGTTCTTGGAGATCTATTCGATGTAATGTTTTTTTCCGGTGTGTTTGTTGGGATTCGATGAGTTGTGAGTTTATGATCAGATCTATCCATGAATATTATTTGAGTTTTCTCTGAACTCCTTTATGCATGATTACTATAGCTCCATATTTCTCTCCGATCTATTGATTTTGTTTGGCCAACTAGATTGATTTTTCTTGCAATGGGAGAGGTGCTTTGTAATGGGTTCAATCTTGCGGGGCTCAATCCCAGTGACAGAAGGGGACATGACACGTATGTATCGTTTCTATTAAGGGTAAAAAGATGGGGTTTATTCATACGGGAGTTTATCTTGTCTACATCATGTCATCTTGCTTAAGGCGTTACTTCGTTTTTCATGAACTTAATACACTAGATGCATGCTGGATAATGATCAATGTGTGAAGTAATAGCAGTATATGCAGAACCGTTTCGGTCTACTTGTTTTGGACATGATGCCTATTTATGACCAATGCCTTGGATATTGTCATAATTATTTACTTTTCTATCAATTGACCAAGAGTAATTTGTTTACCCATCATATGCTATTTTCAAGAGAGAAGCCTCTAGTGCAAACTATGGCCTCCGGGTCTATATTTTATCATATATTAAAACCAAAAATACCTTGCTGTGTTTTTCTTTTATTTATTTTAGTTTGTATTTTTGTCCGATCTATCTATCAAAAACCATACAATTTAATCTTGCTCGTAACCGTCGAAGGATTGACAACCCCTTGTTCGCGTTGGGTTTCAAGGATTTGTTGTTTGTGTCCAGGTACTGCTAACGAGTAGTTGTTTGGTTCTCCTACTGGATTGATAACCTTGATTCTTAACTGAGGAAAGTACTTATCTCTACTGTACTGCATAATCCTCTCCTATTCGAAGAAATCTCAACGCAGTTCACAAGTGGCAGTTGCCGTTGGTGAAGGCAAAACCTAAATCGACCATTGACGCTTGTGGGTTCACAAGAAGGGAAGCCAATGTTTGTGCAATTTGTCCTTTTTTCTTAGCAGGCGTCTTGATTTTAATTGAACTTTTGATCAATGGCTGATCAGATGTTAGTTGTTCAATCTTGTTAGTTGCTCTATCTTACTAATTCAATAATATAACGTGTTCACTCAATTCTGTTTTGTTCTTGCGGTTTCCCATTTAAAGCAATGCCGCTTTAGGTACATGTCCTATATTGATAGCACCCTAAGGGCATCTCTAAAGGGGACGGCTCAAACCGCCTGCAACCGTTCGGGCGGTTCGGACGGGTTTTACAATCCAGCATGGCCCTGAATCCGTCCGCTGGCCGGTCTGTACGTTCTTTTTCCCGCAAACCGGAAGCAAACTAGGGGGCTTTGTGGAAGTCCAGACATCAGCCACACAGGACTCTGACATCCCCGGCCCACCCCAAACCTCTCCTGAACCCCATGTATCCATCATTCTCTTTTTCTCTGCATCCGTTTTCTCTCTCACCGCTGCTGCCGCTCCCCCACCCCGGCCGCCTGCCAAACCCTTCTTGGAGCTCCGCAACCTCCACCACTACACCCGGCGTCCATGCGTTCTTCAAAACGAGAGCGACAAGTTGGCAAGCCTATGGGAATGCTGCCATATTTTTTAGTGTATGTGATGTGGGACCCTAGTGTGGCTTGCCTAAGATGTGTCCTGAACCAAACACACACCTAAGTTGGTCAAACTTGGCTAACCTTAGATGTGGCAACCTTTGGCAAACATAGTCTCAAACCAAACAACCCCTTAATTGAGCATATGTGGGCGGTTAAAGGGGACAACTAGCACATGAAAACTTTGTTGGATTGTAATATTTCTATTAGAACTACTGCTGTATTTGTACATTTTTAGATAAACTACAATTTCATATGCGGTTATTTTGAGCTTGCAGACTTTTTTATAAAAAAAAGTGGATGTTTGCAGCTAGTTTTGGATGACCTGCTCCCGCATCAGTGTCCGTTGAACGGATACGGTGTCTGATTTGAGGGTCGCATGCCCTAACCATGACCCCTATTCCGTCTTTAGAACTCATCTGCAGGTATCTCAAAGTCGCTTTCATGGACATGATTGCTATCATTTTTTTAAAGCCAAAGCTTTTTTTATTCATTATTTTGCAAAAGCATCGATGTGGTAAACTTGTAAGAGCCTCTTCGAATCAAAAGATTTTTGTATAAACAAAAATCAAGGTTTTCAATCCTTGGAACTTTTTTCTTCAGATGGTTCCTTGGTTCATAGGATAGAATCATATATGAACATTTCCTAAGAATTATTGTTACATTATATTTCATAAACGAGTTTGCAGCCACTCATAAAGAAGCCGTCGTTCTTTTGTAGTATGTGTGCAATCAAATATTCCCTTTGTAAACAAATATAAAATGTTTTAGAGACTTGGGAGTATGTGCATACATAGACTTTGGTGCAGGGGGTTCAGTCAGTAGGATTTGTGTGGACATGGCATTGCCATCGTTCGTTTCTTCTGTTCTTGTCCTATTGAACTGTTCTCTTATATTAAATTAAAATACCAATGGGTGCAAGTACCCCTAGGTCTAGGTGTGTTGTTGTGGATGATGAGAAATACTTAATCCCCACAAGCCCAGAGGCCAAGTGGGTTCCTAGTCCTTGAAACCGAGCATAATGGCCCCCATGTGTGCATCCATCTAGCTAGCTAGAAAGAGCTCCTCCTGTGTGCTGTGCCCTGCAGCCCTAATAATACGTAATAATAGTGAAATGACGCATCTCGCGGCACCCCTCTGGATCCCCCTAAACGGCCATAATAACCACCCCCCTGACCTGCGCGCGCATCTTAAATAGCGTTTTGAATTTAGGGAGGCTCCAACCTAGTAGGAATAGTAGGCAGGCAGCGAGAAGCACCATCGGCAATGCTAATGCTCCAGCTCCTCCACAGACCACAAGTCTCCTAAACAAGCGAGAGAGAGAGAGAGTGTGTCGTCCGTTTTCACCTTTGGCCATAACCATAACCACTGCTGCCGCTTGATTTCTTTCTTTCTTTCTTTCTTTATCCACGTCGTCGTCGTGGGTACTGGTACAGTAGTAGTACTCGGAAAGGGGGCTCCGCAGACACCACGTCCATCCACACATCTCTGCTGTCCATGCGTCAAATTGGAGTGAGAGCGGGTGACAAGACCCAAAGGCGAAAAATACCCGACGCAATGGTTGCTGTACGTCGTCAGACAGCCAGTCCACGACGGAGAAAAAGCGCGCGTCCGTAGGCCCCCCCGCCCCGATTCCATCATCGTATGCCTCCCCCAAGTGCTACGCACCACATGTACAAAAATACTATAGCCCACATGTACTAGTACGACTCGCCACAGTACAGCGCGGCCTCCCCTTCCTCCTTTCTTTTCTTTTGTAGTACTGCAGAGTTACTACGGCAGGCAGCAGCTGCGCTGTGGTGTGATGGTGCAAGTCATGGCGCGGCAGGGACGACGGCTACCACAATTCAAGCACGTACGGATACTGGAGTCAGTCGAGGAGGGGCGGGCGAGCAAATAATAAAAGGGTGGATTAAACTGCTCCCTCCCTCTCTCTGCTGTCTTGTCCTGCCTTTTACCCTCCATCGCTGGCTTTACACCCCCGCTTTTCATCTACTAGTTTTATTCTATTCTATTCTACTTCACTCGTTTGCATTGCGGGAAATAAAGCGCGTCCCCGTATACCACCCCCCGTCACCGTGCCGGCAAGCTTTTTTCCCCCTAATGCGCCGTGCCATGTCTCCCACTCATTACCATGCTAGTCAGTAGTACCAGTAAGTAAGTAAATAAATAAATGAATGAACGGATCCAGCAGAGACTATGGATCCAACCAAGTTATTATCTACTGCACTCACTACGCTACACGTTGGTTACCAGGTTGTGCCACAGCTGGGCGAGTGAAGGGCGCGCAGCTGCCGGCGGTACATGCACGCATGCATACACCCACGCCGCGCGCGAGCACACCGGCCGTCAGTAATCAAGGGCGGGCTGGAGCTGGAGCTGGAGCTAATTAACTGCGCTCGCTGGCAACGCACTAGCCTCGGTCCGGCGGTGCGCTGTGCCTGCGCGTACGCCGGTCCGGTGGCACTGGCACGGCCTCGCTCGCTCGCTAGCTCGCGCGCTGCCACGGCCAGCAAATTACTACTACCACCGCTGCTACAGAGAGAGAGAGAGAGAGAGAGAGAGAGAG
>NW_025238431.1:0-4253 GCF_018294505.1 Triticum aestivum
AATTTACTCACTAGTCCCAGTTCCAACCATCGCGGTTTATTTTATCTTAATCTTGCATACATACTTGAAATTCACATACATGGTCATTTTTTTCTTCCGAGGCTACCAACATCACAATAAGGGAAGACCATTGGTGGTCTGTCAAATGTGATTATCCTTTCACCGACAGTGTTCAGCAGTGCGTGGTTAGCAAACATTTCACTTCGAATGGTATAAGGGTACGGCATCTCGACCTGAAGACCTTGTACTCACTACTAGCTAGGAGTATATGCCGTATCACTGTGTGCATTTATACGGAACATTGATCAGCATATGTCTAAACGCATTTCCTTTTTTGCTGTCTTGAATCAGGTATGGGATTTGCAGACAGCAAGACTTGTTCACACATTTTATATGAACGGAAAGTGTAGTACTGCTGTCGCTTGTCATCCAAGACATCCACTCATTGTTACAGGTTGCTCGGAAATGGAGGAGAAGCCTACGGTTTGCTTGTGGAACGCCTGTAATAGCTACAGGTTATAATTCTTATCTTATTTAGAGTGCACCAGTAAGATATAGCATACATCTTCACACATTCTTCTCCCCTGGCCAAAAGGAAACAGACTTTGTTTAAGGCCAGCTGTTGAAGGCTACAAACTAATTGTTGATTTGTTATGTTGTACAGACTTGAGAGAGTGATTCCTTGCCAGCTTAACAGCCAAATTGAAGGTTTTGCATTTGTAGGCTCAACAAGGTAAATATTTTATCAACATTATATTGTGTAGCTGTGCAATGGTATATTTTAAATTTGTGAATGGCGGATCACTTAAGTATTTAGAACTAATTATTAATTTTAGTGTCTACTCTGAAATAATTTGAACACACATACAGAAACGCATACCACACCCACCATGTAGCATCAACTAATGCACCCAACCCTCTATTATTGCAAAAACAGTATGATACATAAATCTTTATCAACAAACACAACCAAAGGGGAATATAATATGAGATCACGCGCTCTCGAGCTAGCTTCACTAATCCTATTATTTGACCTCCATCCAAAACGTTTGAAAATAACCACAACCGGCGTCGTGGTTAGAGGAATGAGCTGCCCACGAGATTAGGCTCTTGCGTAGCAAGGTCTACTCCATGTTCTCGTCGTCATGACTGCGTTGCGAGTCAGTAGGCCACTGATACTGAGGTGGTGGGCCACTATAGGAGGAATGTGCAATGGCGGGCTGCCCGGCGGAAGACCAAAAGGCGGTGAAGGACTGATGGTTACATGAGAGCATATCTATGTTGGTGTTAGTTTATTGGAGGGTCGTCTCGACACCGCCGACATGCTACACCAGCTGATGGTACTCCACCCTAGCCACAAAATCACCGTCGTAGCCAAAAGACTATTGCGGTACGTCCCAACGGGCACCTCTTTTCCAGGCGCCCCAACGTGTCCAACATCGTAACCAGCGCCGGCACCTGCTGCTGCCTTCCACTGGGTAGCTGGCTTAGACTCGACATCATGTCTGAGACCTACATCGTTCCTAGTCTGGTTAATCTGATTGAGGATGGGCCCTTGCTCCTGACGAGTGCTCACCTCAAGAGGCAAGCGCACAACTGCTACCTCTTCACCCGGCATGGGGCACTAATAATAAAAGTGTCCCCCATGAGCTTTATCGGGGCTCAAAATTTTGCTAGCAATCATAACTTTCCTAGTAAGTATGGTAGGGCTATTCTACGCCGCCTTACGACCAACCAAGTTGATGTGAAAGTGTCTAGCAATATGGGTAATGATGCCGCCAATATGAATGTTGCACACGTAGTCTGCTTCCGTTGATTACGGAAGTATGCAACCATCAAAGCTCCCAAATTTGGTTTTTGAACCGCGTGGGGGTTATGTGCAGCATGATGCACAAACATGTTCGATTTAGACATGTCCCCTAAGTTCTCTCTCCCGAAACAATTATTTCCTTTGAAGGTTGTGTAGTAATGGATGGCGAGGTTTTGAATAGTTGAAACCTTCTCCTTGCTGAAGTCGTTGTTTTGCTTGACTGAGATGACCTCCCACTTCCCGGTAGCTTCGACGACGGGTTTACCCATCCCGTGGATGTACCTTGTGTTCGCGAAAAAGAACATGTCGCACAACTCATGCAATGATAGCGCGCGCACCTCTCCACCC
This sequence comes from Triticum aestivum, assembly GCF_018294505.1. Classification (NCBI taxonomy): domain Eukaryota; kingdom Viridiplantae; phylum Streptophyta; class Magnoliopsida; order Poales; family Poaceae; genus Triticum; species Triticum aestivum. The sequence continues at coordinate 2,159 of NW_025238431.1, forward strand.
AGGATGAAATTGCATACCAGCTCGGTGTCGGGTTTCTCCAGGGTGTCCTGGAAGCTGACGAGCAACTCATGCGTGAGATCCGCATAAGTCAGGGTGTGGAAGGTTCTGAATACTCCCATGCCGGTGTTGTTCACCATCTAGGTGAGGTCGTCAAAGAGCCCTTACTCATGTAAGAACGCCTCGCACATCCACCTCGTGTATGCACCTCATGAGTACTCTGGACGGCGTAGGACTGATCGTAGTCCACCATGAGAGAAGCACCTTCACCTCTCGTGCGCCTTGCACGAGAGCCATCCCCGGCTCCTCGTCGTCTTATTCCCCTTACATAACATGCCCTTCATCATGCCCTACACAAAAATACACCAAAAAAGTTATAAGTTCATGTGTGGACTAAGTTCATACACTACCTAAGATCGATCCTAACCCAATACTTCTAATCCTAACGTTCAAATCGAATGGAAAATCAAAAAAATTCTGATCTCATCTATAACAAGAACTTGAAAAAAAATAAGCATGTGAAGAAGAAAATAGACCATGGATCGTGGGAGAAATGTACCGGAGAAGAGCTTGTATGGATGAAATGGAAAAAAAGCACGAAGAATCAAGGTGTTTGGGTGGATTTGGGTGATAGTTTGAGAGAGAAAGAAAGAGGTTAGGGCACAATAGAGGAGATGAATGAGCCCTCCTTGCGCCGGCAACGTTAATATGCCAGATTCGATGCAGTACAAGCAACGGTACAAATAGTGGTATGAGCTTTTGCGCTTGTACCATGCGCCGTCTTGTCCCCTGGCCACTTTGATGCTATTTTTACCAAAAGAAAAGGTGATCCATATTACTTCATTTGATAGGACTTTGATTGACTTCCTTCCAAAAATATATACTTCTGCACAACAATAGGAGAAAAAAGGTTTCTTCTTTATTGAGGGATTAGCATTAGAGAAATGAGAGATATATTGAAAACCCGTTGAAAACCATATCAAAATCCTCTTAAAAATTGAAAAAATATCGAGCCATCAGGCGTATGCGCCCCCGCGAGAGAGGATATGGGTTGCGCTGGAGGCAGAGGAGGGAGGTGAAATCCCTCCTGCGCGAGCGGTTGGTAGATGGTGCGCGGTCCAAACCAACGCCCATAACCTCCAAATATGAAGGTTCACGGAATCGATATTAAGGGCCCTCCATAAATTATACTGACTTTGACCCATATGGCGACTCTGCTAGAGTGAACTTTTTGGCCAACATCGCCATATCGGCGCTTATTATTCGACCGACCCAATATGACGACTCTGCTAGAGTTGATTTGAGAGTTGTTCATCTCGTTGTTTCTTGCTCGGTAGAGTAATGATGTGGGTTCCTTTTGACAGCATTTATGTAACTTAATTGTACTTGCTCCTTTATTCTTAACTAGTAGAACGCAAGTGCGTTGCCACGGGCTGCATTGCTGACTTCTTTTTTTACCGTTATAAAGCGCTATCATTTCTTTCTTCTTTCCTTCTCCCAACTAAAAATGTTTTTTGAATTTAAAATTATAGAGTAGATCTTATACGAAATATGCTACAAAAATATCATCTTGTGTTTAAAACCATAGAACCGGCGATCTTTAATAAGGCCATAAGAAAGACATGCAGAAGGCAACATAGTACTAAGGTGACTATGATTTGCCACGGATCCAAGACATGAAAGTCAAACTATAATAATTTGCTCATACACATTATGTGTAATTTAGACATAGATCAATTCAAGTCCAAAAAGAATAGTGATGAACAACGATCCTGTCATAATTCTAATCACAACATATGTTTGAAATATTTTTTTGGTTATACAAAAACAAACAAATATAACATGCTTCTTTATAAAAATTAGAACTATTGCTTCCAAGGATGACTCCCTAGGTACGAGAATCAATCTGAAGCTGCCTTTGAGTAAACTATGATGCAAGAGGCTTTCAACCAAGGACCAGAATTGGGTTGACTACCCACAAAGGTCAGAACTATTCTTTAGAACTTCATAAAAAGCTAAATTCAATCTAAAAATAAATATGAAGAGAGGTTAGTAAGTAAAACTAAGTCATGACTAAAATATTGAGAGGGGGGGGGGG
>NW_025238432.1:0-4253 GCF_018294505.1 Triticum aestivum
GAGAACACCGGCCCCCACGCGCAGTTCATTTCATCAAACATCTTATAGGCAAGTAGAAGGGGCGCCCACTAACCAGAACGAGGACAGAAAGACCCACGGCTCGACGCAGGCGACAACGGCAAGTCGAACCAAGCTGCACACAATCGAAAGAAGCCCAACTACGTGAAATCAGTAGAGCGAAGCAAGAAGAGAGGCGTGGGGAAGAACACAAGAAGAACAGCAGCACGAACCCAACCAGCGGCGCCCATAGAGCAAAGGAGGCCACCGCAACAGACCGTAGCAGAGGTCAGTCGAAGGAAGCTAGGAGGCCATGAGGAGAGGGTGCAATGGGGCGGAGACAAGGAAGAAGGTCACTCAGCAGCCTGGGCATGGCAGACGCACGCAATGCGGCAGCAGCCCCACGGAGTGACACACGCACGTCCACCGCGCCCCGGCGGCCCGGCCGCGCGTCGGGCACAGCAGTATGGCACCAAGCAAGCCACACCCAAGACGACGGGGACGGGTCATAGATCAGCGGGCCATCCCAGCATGGTGCCCATAGCTCCTCACTCCACCGCCGGCCTCCCCTACTGTTCGTCGTTCTCCATGGCGGCGGCTGGTTCGAGGCGGGCGAGCGATGGACGCGGCGTCTCAAGGCCCCGCTCCTCTGCTCGAGCCGCCGCCTAGGTCTCCTCTGCCGCACCCCCTCTTCTCCACTTCACGTCCCTCCTCCTTCTTGGTTCTCCACTCTGCGGATCGTTGGGAGCTGGCGAGGGCGCAGGCGGGGATTGGGGAGGAGGAGAGGAGGCGGGGATTGGGGGAAGATGCGAATCGGGAGGAGAGAAGGCGACGCAGAGGGATGAAGTGGAAGGAGAGAGGGCAGCAGATATTTCCACGCGGAAGGGGATGGAGGAGGAAGCATGCGCCGGTTTTCTCTCGATGCATTATGCACTATTCATGCTGACATGGATAGCGTTGTGGTCAAAGCGAACACAGGTAAAGAGATGATCCCAATGACGAATGGGGTCAAGGGAAGCGGGACCCAGGTGGCAGTGCCCGAGCGCGCCGATAAACAGAGTAACACACGGCCCGAAGGAAAAGCAGCTGTCCACGCCCCACGACGCGATGCGGCATGGCGATGGTGTCTGCTACATATGCAAGACACGGTCAGCAGAATCACTACGTCACCCGAGCCAACCCAGACACGGGATGTCGCGCGCACACACAAAAACAACAACCACATCACCGACTCGCGGGTCCAAGGAGATGGCAGGCCCACTTACAGCGGGTCAGTGGGAACCACATATGATTGAATAGAGGGGCGACTGGAAACGGAGACAGCGCGTAGAGGCCAGGACTCACGCCCGCCCGTGACGCTCGCGCATGCGGCGCTGCAGGATCGGCCGCCCAGCACCCGAAAAAGGCTCACCCAGCCAATCTGATGAGAGCCTGAGCCCACAGGTCATGGCCTGCATGAACTCACCTTGCGGTCAAAACAAAAACAACCAAAGATCCAACGTCAACGAACAAAGAAAACTGCTGTTTGACCAACATCCAACGGACAAAACTGAAGCAAATCGAGGGACAACCGTGGAGACGAGTTGGCTAGCCTCATTATATGTTAAAATGGTTTCTCTACACCACGCCTAGTGAGGTGTGAAGGAGAGAAAGAGAAGACACCACGCGCTCGCCTCGCCTCGCCTGGCTGGGGCCGGGGCGGCGGGTACATGCGACATGCGTGTGAATGGTCTGCCAAGATCCGGTCTGTTGCCTTGCAGGGGTGCATCTTCCTATTGTCGTTTTATTTTTTGGTGTTTTGACAAACAAGTTCGTTGTTTCATTGTCTAGCTTACCGGCCTCGGCCAAAGACACACCGGAAACACCTAGGATTTTGCCTCATCTCCCAACTCGCGCCACCACCGTAGTCTACTCCATCTCGAACATCGGCGTGCGAGAGAGGAGGTCTTGGGAACCGTCCGTCCTTGAGATCCCGCACCGGGAGAGGACGAATTAGGTTTTTGGGAAGCGCTTTGCGCGGCTGCTCAACTTCGTCATGACGGGTCGTCTTCCATCCAAGTCAGGTGGTGCTACTCATCGTCATCTCCACCACCGCCAACAGCAGATTATCGCCAACATCATCAACAACAATGTCGCTCTCGTAGCAGCTAACAAACAGTACGTCCATCGTCATCTGTTCATGTCTATCTCTGTAATTGTTGTTTCATGTGTGATGTTGTTGTGCATGCTTTCATGTTCATCTAGTTTGCTAGATTGTTGCATGTTATTGTTTGTGCTAGTCATGAATAATTTACTGGAATTAATCATGAACTTGCTTAATATTCCAACAATCCAAAAACCTAATTATAGGTAGTTTACTGAGTTAACTATGGCTGGATTCACTGATGCCCTAAGGTTTACTTGTGTGCACTTTAAGAGGTGGCAGGTGAAGACCATGCTCTGGCTTACTGCTCTAAAAGTTTTCCAAGTTAGTGTTGGTGCTCCAGAGGGAATGTCTAAGGAAGATCAGAGAAAATTCCAGGAAGCCAATACTATGTTTGTGGGATGCATTCTGAGTGTTCTTGTTGGCCGTCTATGTGATGTGTACATGCACATAGACGATGAAAAGATACCATGGGATGCAATGAATGCTAAATTCGGTGCAACAGATACAGACAGTGAACTGTACATCATGGGGAGCTTTCATGACTACAAGATGGTGAAGAATCGTTTTGTGGTTGAGCAAGCTCATGAGATACAGTGCATTGTGAAGGAACTGGAACTCTTAAGTGTGTTCTACCCGACAAATTCGTTGCTGGGTGCATGATTGCAAAGTTGCCTCCTTCATGGAAGAATTTCGCCACAACTCTGAACCATAAGAGACAGGAGATATCAGTTGAAATTTTGATTGCATCTCTTGATGTTGAAGAGAAAGCTCGGGGTAAAGACACTACTGAGAAAGGAGGTGAGGTTCGGCCTATCGCCAATATGGTGCAGAGGTACCCATAGAACAAGAACAAAGGGAAGAACAAGCTTGTTTTCAACAAGCCTACCAAGACTACTACCTTCAAGAAGAAGAAGCTTAACAAGGGTGAGGTAGAGTACTACGCCTGCAGGAAGCCCGAAAACTTTTCCAAGGAATGCCCAAAAAATGAAGACCGTAGAGGGAAAACGAGCTCCAAGACTGTCAACATGGTTACCGCTAGCAACACTGATGAGTATGGTAATTTACCTATTGTTCTTTCAGTATTTCAATCATCTTCGTGATGGATTGATTAGGGTGGTAATGTTCATGTGTGTGCTGGCGTCTCTTTGTTCCGTTCTTATCGGGTCGCAATGGATTCTTTCGTCCTAATGGGGAATGTGTCACATTCTTCTATTTGTGGCATTGGCATAGTTGATCTGAAGTTTACTTCGGAGAAGATCATGCAGCTAAGGAATGTGCAACATGTCCCTACTACGAACCAGAATCTAGTTAGCAGCTCCCTTCTATGTCGAGATGGGTTTAAGGTAGTTTTATAGTCTAATAAAGTAATCGTGTCGAGATTCAGACAATTCATAGGCAAAGGCTATGAGTGCGGAGGCTTGTTCCGTCTTTCCCTTTCAGATTTTTGCAATAAATTAGTAAACCAAATTTGTGCTAGTGTTTATGATGATGCAAGTGTTTGGCACTCTCGTTTATGTCATACTCCCTCCGTCCGAAAAAGCTTGTCACAAGCTTGTCTTTCAAATGGACGTATCGAGCACTAACTTGGTGCTAGATACATTCATTTGAGGGACAAGCGTTTTTGGACAGAGGGAGTATTAATTTTGGTTTGATGTCTTGGCTATCCAGTATGAGTTTAATTCCGAATTTCACTGTTGCCAAACGTTCTAAGTGTCATGGTTGTGTGCAACCGAAGCAACCTCAAAAGCCTCACATGGCTGCTGAGGAGAGAAACTTGGCACCTCTAGAACTCATACATTCTGATCTATGTGAGATGCATGGTGCATTGACAAAAGGCGGAAAGAGATATTCCATGACATTGATTGATGTGCGACTAGATTTTGCTATGTCTATTTGTTCCAAACTAAGGATGAAGCTTTAGAATACTTTAAAATCTATAAAGCTGAAGTTGAAAATCAACTAGAGAGAAAGATCAAGCGTCTTAGGTCGAATCATGGTGGAGAGTATTTTCCCAAAGTATTTGATGAATTTTGTGAGGGACACGGTATTATTCACGAGAGGACACCTCCCTATTCACCCCAATCAAACGGGGTTGCTGAGAGGAAAAACC
>NW_025238433.1:0-4251 GCF_018294505.1 Triticum aestivum
CTTATATCTTCCTCAAAACAGCCACCATAGCTACCTATCATGGCATTTCCATAGCCATTCCGAGATATATTTCCATGCAACTTCCATCATCATCATCATGAAATACATTAGTTTTCTCATATTGCCATTGCATGATCATGTAGTTGACATCGTATTTGTGGCAAAGCCACCATGCATTATTTTTCATACATGTCACTCTTTATTCATTGCACCATCCCGGTACACCGTCGGAGGCATTCATATAGAGTCATATCTTGTTCTAAGTTTCGAGTTGTAATCCTTATGTTGTAATCAATAGAAGTGTGATGATCATCATTATTAGAGCATTGCCCAAACAAAAAAAGGAAAGGCCAAAAGAAAAAAAAAGGCCCCAAAAAATAAAATAAAATAAAAAGGGCAATGCTACTATCTCTTTTTCCGCACTTGTGCTTCAAAGTAGCACCTTGTTCTTCATGTAGTGAGTCTCATATATTGTGCTTCAAAGTAGCACCTTGTTCTTCATGTAGTAAGTCTCATAAGTTGTCTTTTTATACTAGTGGGAATTTTTCATTATAGAACTTGGCTTGTATGTTCCTACGATGGGATTCCTCAAATGCCCTAGGTCTTCATGAGCAAGCGAGTTGGATGCACACCCACTAGTTTTCTTTTCTTGAGCATTCATAGCTTTAGTGCATCTGTTGCATCGCAATCCCTACTCCTCATGTTGACATCAATTGATGGGAATCTCCATAGCCCATTGATTATCCTCGTCAATGTGAGACTTTCTCCTTTTTTGTCTTCTCCACACAATCCCCATCATCATATTCTATTCCACCCATAGTGCTATATCCATGGCTCACGCTCATGTATTGCGTGAAGGTTGAAAAAGTTTGAGATTATTTAAGTATGAAACAATTGCTTGGCTTGTCATCGGGGGTATAGAAGTTGGGAACATCTTTGTGTGACGAAAATGAAGCATAGCCTAACTATATGATTTTGTAGGGATGAACTTTCTTTTGCCATGCTATTTTGAGAAGACATGATTGCTTTGATTAGTATGCTTGAAGTATTATTATTTTTATGTCAATATGAAATTTTGTCTTGAATCTTTCGGATCTGAGTATTCATATCACAAGTAAGAAGAATTACATTGAAGTTATGCCAAAGTATCACTCCGCATCAAAATTCTTTTTTTTATCATTTACCTACTCGAGGAAGAGCAGCAATTAAGCTTGGGGATGCTTGATACATCTCCAACGTATCTATAATTTTTGATTGCTCCATGCTACTTTATCTACTGTTTTAGGCAAAATTGGGCTTTATTATCCACTTTTATATTATTTTTGGGACTAACCTATTAAGCGGAGGCCAGCCCAGATTTGTTGTTTTTTGCCTATTTCAGTGTTGCGAGGAAAAGTAATATCAGATGGAGTCAAAACGGAACGAAATCAACTGGAGAAGTTATTTTTGGAAGGAAACCCACCTGATGGACTTGGACCCCATGTCAGAAGATACGGGAGGTGCTCACGAGGGTGGGGGCGCGCCCACCCCCCTAGGGCGCGCCCCCCTGCCTCGTGGGCCCCCCGTAGCTCCACCGACGTACTCCCTGCACCCATATTTACCTACGTATCGTAAAACTTCCAGAACAGAAGATAGATCGGGAGTTCCGCCGCCGCAAGCCTCTGTAGCCACCAAAAACCTCTCGGGAGCCCTTCCTGGCACCCTGCCGGAGGGGGATCCCATCACCGGTGGCCATCTTCATCATCCCGGCGCTATGCATGACGAGGAGGGAGTAGTTCACCCTCGGGGCTGAGGGTATGTACCAGTAGCTATGTGTTTGATCTCTCTCTCTCTCTCATGTTCTCTCTCGTGTTCCTCTATGGCACGATCTTGATGTATCCCGAGCTTTGCTATTGTAGTTGGATCTTATGATGTTTCTCCCCCTCTACTCTCTTGTGATGAATTGAGTTTCCCCTTTGAAGTTATCTTATCGGATTGAGTCTTTTATGAGAACACTTGATGTATGTCTTGCCATGATTATCTATTGTCACAATGGGATATCATGTGCCACTTGATGTATGTTTCGGTGATCAACTTGCGGGTTTCGTGACATTGGGAACCTATGCATAGGGGTTGGCACACGTTCTTGACTCTCCAATAGAAACTTTGGGGCACTCTTTGAAGTACTTTGTGTTGGTTGGATGAATCTGAGATTATGTGATGCATATCGTATAATCATGCCCACGGATACTTGAGGTGACAATGGAGTATCTAGGTGACATTAGGATTTTGGTTGATTTGTATCTTAAGGTATTATTCTAGTACAAACTCTTTTATAGATTGATCCGAAAGAATATCTTTGAGGTGGTTTCGTACCCTACCATAATCTCTACATTTGTTCTCCGCTATTAGTGGCTTCGGAGTGACTCTTTGTTGCATGTTGAGGGCTTGTTATATTATCTATCTATGTTATTATTGTTGAGAGAACTTGCACTAGTGAAAGTATGAACCCTAGGCCTTGTTTCCTATCATTGCAATACCGTTTACGCTCACTTTTATCATTAGTTACCTTGCTTTTTTTATTATTTCAGATTACAAAAACCTTTATCTACCATCCATATTGCACTTGTATCACCATCTCTTCGCCGAACTAGTGCACCTATACTATTTGCCATTGTATTGGGTGTGTTGGGCACACAAGAGACTCTTTGTTATTTGGTTACATGGTTGTTTGAGAGAGACCATCTTCATCCCACGCCTCCCACGGATTGATAAACCTTAGGTCATCCACTTGAGGGAAATTTGCTATTGTCCTACAAACCTGTGCACTTGCAGGCCCAACAACGTCTACAAGAAGAAGGTTGTAGTAGACATCAGGCTCAAGGAGGAGTTTTGTGCGTTTACAACACCTTTGTTTTAGAGGAAAAAATGCACTGTACAATGTCAAATTATAAAATCGTTATTAATAAGTGCTAAAAATTCCTTATTTATAAAAAAATGTTTCTTTCCAGAAAAACAAACTTCAATAATGGGGGTAGGTAATTGAGTGGTCTTTCTCGCCCCCACCCCCTCCCTCCTTCGCATATTCGAGCCATTTACCACATTTCTATGGTTGTAACCTCGAAAGTTCAAGATCTTACGCGGCCACATGAAATCATAGCAGGGAATGGGATGAGTGCCGCATGTTAAGCTCTTTGGTCCATATATGTGCCATACGTTACCAACGGGAGGCGTGGCCTCGACGCATGCAATCTAGGGATATGATGCCCGTCTGCTGTCGTTATAATCAATGCAAATTCGTGAGGAGCTAAAAATTCACGGGACCTGGCGTGGTGTCATCATACAACCCCTAGAGGGTGTGGTAAAACATCGAGAGTGGCATGCATCGGCCCTCACAGAGGCTGTGTGCAAACGGGGCCATATCGCATGTCTTATCAAGCCATCGAGAGAGAATGTGTCCGGCCTGTGAAAGGAGTGTGGGGCACGTTCCTTCATTTACCTCAAATCTCGATGCCACGTGATGTTAGACCTAGTAACCAAGGCCTGTCTCGTGCATCGCACTCAACTGGACCCACAACATGCAGGCACACATGTCCACGTATGAGTCTGAACGGTGGGGATGTATGGTTCGGGGACTAGCATAAGTGGTATGAGTCCTGTTTGGATCTAGCTACCAAGATGTAACACATGAGTCTAAACATCTACTAAGAGGATGCATGTCCACGTATGAGTCTCTAAACGTCTACATGATGCTCCACACGTGGGTCTAGACGGCGGGGGTGCATATGGTTTGGACCTAGCTACCAATGGGTAACGCAACCGGTTTGTGCCCAGGCGGTGGTTCACGGGGCCTGGCGTGGTCTCATAGTATGACCCATGAAGGGTGTGGTCAAACACCAAGAGCGGCACACATAAGGCCTAACGCGGGCTATGTGGAAACGATGCCATATCGCATGCTGGATCTAGCCAATGGAGGGAACGAGTTCGGCATGCGGATGGAGTGCGGGGCCCATTCCTTCATTTCCCACAAAATTTGGTGCCGCTTCATGTGGGCCCTATCCCAAAAGGCCCATCCAGTGCATCACACACAGTTGGATTCACACCATGCACTCACACTTGGCCACGCAGACACCCACCGTAAACCTTTAGCCAAGTTGACCCACACCATCCATCCACCCTTGACCCCACCTCGGTTCCTTGGATCTCCGACGAGTCCCTTGCCTCGGTATGCCAAGCATGTTAAAACGACACACGGCTACACGTTTTGCACAT
>NW_025238434.1:0-4251 GCF_018294505.1 Triticum aestivum
CAAATCTCCGCGTGTGATGATTGCTACCGCGGATGGTGGATATGAGTCTGCTAGTGACTATGATGAGGAGACTTTGGCTCTTATTACACGTGAAGAACATGGTGGAGATGATTCTGATCATGAGACGCAATACATGGCTCCTGAAGACGCTGACAGGTATGAATGTTTAGTTGCTCAACGTGTTTTGAGTGTGCAGATCACACAAGCTGAGCAAAATCAGAGGCACAATTTGTTCCATACCAAGGGAGTTGTGAAGGAACGTTCTGTGCGCGTCATCATAGACGGAGGGAGCTGCAACAACTTGGCTAGCATGGAGATGGTGGAGAAGCTTTCTCTCACCACAAGACCACATCCACATCCTTACTACATCCAATGGTTCAACAACAGCGGCAAGGTTAAGGTAACACGTACTGTTCGTGTGCATTTTAGTATCACTACATATGCTGATTATGTTGATTGTGATGTGGTACCTATGCAAGCATGTTCCTTATTACTTGGTAGACCATGACAATTTGATAAAAATTCTGTACACCATGGTAGAAACAATCACTATACTCTTGTTCATAAGGATAAAAATATTACTTTGCTTCCTATGACTCCTGATTCCATTTTGAAAGATGATATTAATAGAGCGAATAAAGCAAAACAGGAGACGAATAAGAGTGAAAATCAGATTGTGGCAAAAGAATTTGAGCAACAAATGAAGCCTAATAATAAACCATCTAGTGTTGCTTCTGAAATTAAATTGAAAAGTGCATGTTTATTTGCCACCAAATCTGATATTGATGAGCTAGATTTCAGCAAATCTGTTTGCTATGCTTTTGTGTGCAAAGTGGCATTATTTTCATTCGAGGACGTGCCTTCCTCTTTGCCTCCTGCTGTCACTAACATTTTGCAGGAGTACGCTGACGTCTTCCCACAAGACGTGCCACCGGGATTACCGCCTATTCGAGGGATTGAGCATCAGATTGACTTAATTCTTGGTGCTTCACTGCCAAACCGTGCACCATACCGTACCAATCCAGAGGAGACGAAGGAGATTATGCGTCAAGTACAAGAGCTTCTCGACAAAGGTTATATACGCGAATCCCTTAGTCCTTGTGCTGTTCCTATTATTCTAGTGCCGAAAAAGGATGGTACATCATGTATGTGTGTTGATTGTAGAGGCATTAATAATATTACTATTCGTTATCGTCATCCTATTCCTAGGCTAGATGATATGCTTGATGAATTGAGTGGCTCTACAATATTCTCCAAAGTTGATTTGCGTAGTGGATACCATCAAATTCGTATGAAATTGGGAGATGAATGGAAAACAGCATTCAAAACTAAGTTTGGATTATATGAGTGGTTAGTCATGCCTTTTGGGTTAACTAATGCACCTAGTACTTTCATGAGATTAATGAACGAAGTTTTATGTGCTTTCATTGGACGATTTGTGGTAGTTTACTTTGATGACATATTGATTTATAGCAGATCTTTGGAAGAACATTTGGAACATTTACGTGATGTTTTTATTGCTCTACGTGTTGCACGTTTGTTTGGTAACCTTGGGAAGTGCACCTTTTGCACCGACCGAGTATCTTTTCTTGGCTATGTTGTTACTCCACAGGGAATTGAAGTTGATAAAGCCAAGATTGAAGCTATTGAGAGTTGGCCGCAACCCAAAACGGTCACACTAGTGAGGAGTTTTCTTGGCCTCGCTGGATTCTATAGGCGTTTTGTGAGAGATTTCAGCACCATTGCTGCACCTCTCAATGAGCTTACAAAGAAAGATGTGCCTTTTCTTTGGGGTACCGCACAGGAAGAAGCCTTCTCGGTATTGAAAGATAAGTTGACACATGCTCCTTTACTCCAACTTCCTGATTTTAATAAGACTTTTGAGCTTGAGTGTGATGCTAGTGGAATTGGATTAGGCGGTGTGTTATTACAAGATGGCAAACCTGTTGCATACTTTTCTGAAAATTTGAGTGGGCCTAGTCCGAATTATTCTACTTATGATAAAGAATTATATGCTCTTGTTCGGACTTTAGAAACATGGCAACATTATTATGGCCCAAAGAATTTGTTATACATTCTGATCATGAATCTTTGAAACATATTAAAAGTCAAGCTAAACTGAATCGTAGACATGCTAAATGGGTTGAATTCATTGAGACTTTTCCTTATGTCATTAAACACAAGAAGGGAAAAGAAAATGTTATTGCTGATGCATTGTCTCACCGCTATACTATGCTTTCACAACTTGACTTCAAAATATTTGGTTTGGAGACCATCAAAGATCAATATGTGCATGATGCTGATTTTAAAGATGTAATGCAGAATTGTAAAGAAGGAAGAATGTGGAACAAGTTCGTCGTTAACGATGGATTTGTGTTTCGTGCTAACAAGCTATGCATTCCAGCTAGCTCCGTTCGTCTTTTGTTGTTGCAGGAGGCGCATGGAGGAGGATTAATGGGATACTTTGGCGTGAAGAAGACGGAGGACATACTTGCTACACATTTCTTTTGGCCAAAGATGAGACGGGATGTTGAGCATTTTATTGCTCGATGCACTACATGTCAAAAAGCTAAGTCACGACTCAATCCTCATGGTTTATATATGCCTTTGCCTGTACCTAGTATTCCTTGGGAGGATATATCTATGGACTTTGTTTTAGGTTTACCTCGAACAAAGAAGGGGAGGGATAGCATATTTGTTGTCGTGGATAGATTCTCGAAAATGGCACACTTTATACCATGTCATAAAAGCGATGACGCTGTTAATGTTGCTGATTTGTTCTTTCGTGAAATTATTCGCTTGCATGGTGTGCCAAATACTATTGTTTCAGATCGTTATACTAAATTTCTTAGCCACTTTTGGAGATGTTTATGGGCTAAGTTGGGGACTAAACTGCTTTTTAGTACTACTTGTCACCCCCAAACTGATGGACAAACTGAAGTAGTCAATAGAACATTGTCTACTATGCTTAGGGCTGTTTTGAAGAATAATAAGAAAATGTGGGAGGAATGCTTGCCTCATATTGAATTTGCTTATAATCGTTCATTGCATTCTACTACTAAGATGTGCCCTTTTGAAGTTGTGTATGGTTTCCTACCTCGTGCACCTATTGATTTGTTGCCTCTTCCATCTTCGGAGAAGGTTAATTTTGATGCTAAAGAAAGTGCTGAATTGATTTTAAAAATGCATGAGTTAACTAAGGAAAACATTGAGCGTATGAATGCTAAATATAAACTTGCTGGAGATAAGGGTAGAAAACATGTTGTGTTTGCACCTGGAGATCTTGTTTGGTTACACTTGCGTAAGGATAGATTTCCTGATTTGCGCAAATCAAAGCTAATGCCACGTGCTGCTGGTCCCTTTAAGGTGTTGGAGAAAGTAAATGATAATGCATATAAACTTGAGTTGCCTGCAGATTTTGGGGTTAGTCCCACTTTTAACTTTGCAGATTTGAAGCCTTATTTGGGTGAGGAAGATGAGCTTCCGTCGAGGACGACTTCATTTCAAGAAGGGGAGGATGATGAGGACATCAATACCATTGTTACACCCACAGCCCCTACTGCTACATATACTGGACCAATTACTAGAGCTCGCGCACGCCAATTAAATTATCAGGTACTTTCGTTTCTTGGTAATGATTCTAATGTTCATGAGAATATGATGCTGCCTAAATTTGATACATTTGTTTTGCTTACAAATGAAGGGCCTAGCTTGGAGAAGGATGGACATTGGAGCAAGAGCAAGCATGGAGATGATGCCATGCGCAAGGGGAACAAGAACGGAGTTACAAGTGATGATTTCAGGACTTTGAAGCCACCATAATGGGTGCATGAAGCCTTGGACGAAATATACAAGATGCCACTTCATAAATTTCGTCCCGAGGCTATTATAGGTGCTGCGTCACCTTTTTATTGGGCCAGGCCCATGTAATTTCGAAATACATAAGTATAGGCTATTTTTCGAGTCCGTATGTGTGGGGAAACAAGAGATAGGGTTGATTTCGGACCCCTCCACCAAGGGCCACGAAATTCCCCCTCTCTTCCTCAATATATACAGCCCTTAGGGCACCGTTTAGACTTTGGGTTTTGTTTAGATTAAAAGTTCGCCATAGCTACAACTTCGCGTACTTCGTTTGTGTTCAACGACCAGACAAAGGCGTCACAGAACCCCACCTTGATCAATAAAGCTTTCATCTTATATTCGCAATATCCAGATTGCAATCTCAGTTTCTTGCTTGTTCTTTGTTTGCTC
>NW_025238435.1:0-4250 GCF_018294505.1 Triticum aestivum
GGTGGGAACCGATGGTACAGTTATCAAGACCATGACACTATGTATAACAAACAATCATAGAAAGTAAGAAAATTATACAAGTAACTATATAAATGATACAAGTAACTATACAAATCAAGTACAACATAAAAAAATTAATACCTAGTAATAATCTGGTTCAATAAATGCTCCGGGATCAATAAATGCATCACCATCATCACTATCAGTAATGACATGCTCATCACCATCATCACTAATAAATGCATCATCATGTGGAAGGCCACCTCTACATAATTTGTCAAGCATTGACAAGTCATCCACATCAGTAACCTCTTCTAGTTCAGGCTCTTCTTGTTCCAGCTGAGGGGTGAAGTTGGGTTCACTGTCGCTGTGTACTTCTATGTTCTGGGGTGAAGTAGAGCGGTTCTTGAAACATTTTTTGGAAAGACGTGTTTCTTGGAAGAATTCTCCTTCATATGAGTCTGGGTTAATGTGAGGTTCATAATCATCTTCATTGGGGGCAGGTGGTCTAACACGTGGTGGCACATCATAAACGACATCCCAACCTTTGAGATTAGGATCAGTTTGACAGGCCCACGGTAGATAGAAAACGTGGGTTTCCTGTTGAGCCATAATATAGACATCTGAAACATCCAAATGGGTGCTTCGATTGATTTCCACTAGCCCTATATGTTCATGAGTCCTTCTAGTCGCCTTTGGTTGGAATCAATAACATTTGAAGACTACGATGTTTGCTGGGTTTGCGCCATAGAATTGAAGTTCATAAATTGCTTCAACTCTTCCATAATAATCGGTATCTCCTTAGCCGATAGCAGAGACACAACAATTTGTAGACTTTCGGTCAGCCATAGATAGCTCTTTGCCATAGGTATGAAAGCGATACCCGTTGATGTCATATTTCTCAAATGAAAGGACCTATAGTCAAAACTATTAGCGACTTGTCTCAATTCGGCGTCTATAGGCTCTGAATTAGCCTACAAGTTTAATACAAAAGGGATTGTTGCATTAGCCACAAATTAGACGAAGCAATGAAATGGTCTAATGGAAACTACCTTTTGTTTGAACCAAGAGATGAAACCGGGATAGACGCCTCCATGCTTTGCCAGAAGCTCATACTCTTCTAACGGAATCCTTTTGGATCACCACTCCATATGAGAATTTGGCGTCGTATCGACTGTATAAAATTTATCCAGGAATAAGAGTAGTTCAAAGGAATTAGAAGTTGTGAAACAATGTACCGAGAACTTACTCGATGTATGGCCGCACTTCTGTTAGGTTGTTGAAGATATACAACTAAGTGGTCTGCCATTCTTCGAAATCCAACGTTAAGGAATTAGAAGCACCGGCTGGTGCCAGATCCCCTTTTGAATAGGCTGAGGTTGGATCGACCCATTATAGGGTCGCCGACATTGTACCGAGGCTTCGGATTATGCAAATAACGATTTTTGGCTTCATAGTATGCTATCACGAAGTTTTCCGCCTCCTCAGTAATGAATGCCTCGGCCATCGATGCTTCAATTCTACGTTTATTTTTACATTTTGCTCGAAGCGTCTTCTGCATCCTCTCAGTTGCGTAGCACCAACGATTCTACACAGGCCCCCCAATCTTGCCTTGGTTGGGAGATGCAAAATCAAGTGGTGCATTGGATTAAAGAAGCCCGGCGGAAATATCTTCTCTAACTTCCAGATCAACTCTGACGCCAAATCTTCCATTTCTTCTACCACGTCAAGCGATAGTTCATTAGCACAAAGAACACGGAGGAAATAGCTCAGATCTGCCAGTACGAGCCATTCATCCTCAGGGATGAATCCATGCAACATCACTGGCATTACCCGCTCAATCCATATGTGCCAATCATGACTCTTGAGACCAAATATCTTCAATTTATCAAGACTCTCTCCCCTCTTTATATTCCTTGCATACCCATCGGGGCACATCAACTGCATTTTCACCCACAAGATAATTTCCCTCATAGGTGGCCTTCCAAGATTGAACCATACCTTTGGCTTTGTCCAATTCTTCTTTCCTTTTGGTGGTTTCATGTTTTGTAACGGTCTCTGACATAGCGCCTCCTGATCGACTCTTGCCTTAGGATTATACTTTGACTTCCCATCTATGCCAAACAATGTACCAAAAAGTGCCTCGGCGATATTCTTCTTAGTGTGCATCATGTCGATTTTGTGTCGGCAAAGGAGGTCTTTGAAGTAAGGCAAATCCCACAAGCATGTCTTGTGAGTCCAGGCGTGTTGCGAATTATACCCCTTGAAATACCCTGGGCGATCAGGATCTGGCTCAAGAGTGTTTAACTGATCCAGGATCTCTTGGCCTATCAAAGGAGGTGGTGCAAAGTCTTTCACAACTCTACCTTTGATGAAGTTTTGCTTGTCTTTCCTGAACTTATGGCGAGGATGCAGGAACAGTCTATGCATGTAGAAGCAAAAAAAACTTGTGACCGGCCTCAAGCCAACAAAACTGAAGAGCTCCCTTGCATGTGGGGCACGGGGACCTTCCATGCACACACCAGCCAACGAATAGCGCATACGCCGGTAAGTTATGCGTCGAGTACATGTACCACACCCACATTATGATGTTCTTTTTGCTAAAGGCGTCATATGTCTTGAACCCATTATCCCAGGCTTCTTGCTATTTGTCCTACAATGGCTGCATATACACATTCATATTCTTCCCCGGATAGTTTGGCCCTAGAATTATCAATGTCAGGAAAATGTTCTTTCTTTGCATAATCTGTCCGAGGGGAGATTGAGTGCAATGACAAATATGGGCCAACATCTGTATTGGGTTGCCGTCATACCAAACACACTGAACCCATCCATGTTGATGGCAACTCGAGGATGCCTCGGATCTAACAGGGATTTTTGTCCGCGTCTTGTCACCCATACCGTTGTCTACCACAACATACCTAGATGACTTGCAAATGGGACGATAGTTCAAGATCGCATACTGAAGCCTAAATAAGGCACATCCATTCTCACAGTCATGTATCTTCTCATAGGGCATCTTAAGAGCACGGAGGATTTTGTCTCACTTGTACAGGTTTGCAGGTAGTACGTGGCCTTTGGGTAGAAAATGTCCAAATACTGTCATCATCGCGTCGTAGCATTCTCTGCCCAAGTTGAATTGAGCCTTCAGAGCCAATATTTGTGAGATGGCATCCAGCCAACAAAGCTCAGTGTGCTCGTGGAGAGGACGTTCTGAAGACTCCAACATTTTATTGAAGGCCTTTGCAGATTCCTCCATCTCATCGTCTGAGTCCCGAGCATCATCAAAGTCTTGCACCATGTCTTCCATTCCGGTACCATGCTCGTCGATGCAACGACGAAGCACCTCAGCTCTGGCGCGTTGTTCAGACTTGCCATGAAATGTACACACCATATAATCTGGCATAAAACCCTTCTTCTACAAGTGTTTGCCCATTTCATCCTGTGTCCTCTTGTGCCAATTGTTGCACCCTGCACAGGGGCACCAGGTTGCCTCGGGCCATTTGCAAATGCGGTTCTCAGAAACCCCTTGGTTTTTGTTAACCATTCAGTTGTCATGTTTTTTTGACTAGTGTGACCGGTGTACATCCATGCACGATCACTCAAGTTACCTAGCTACTGGACACATAAGAAATATATGTATAAATTAATCAGCATTTATATATTCATCAGTTAATGGAGTTTGTCACTTTTATTACGTCCATGCAACCTAGACACTAATAGTTAAAGATAGGTCCTAATCCCACCCGAGTATGTGTAGATTGGGTTTGTTTTCCCATGCCTTTCTCTGGATCCAACGCAAAATTTTGGCAACACCTCCCCGCTATTCTCCTGATACACGTCTCGGCCATAAGCAGAGAGATTGTGTACCCGGAGAACAACAGGGAGGCACTGACAAAATTCGGCATCGGATCAGGAGCAGAGCATATGGGAAAACGAACCCAATCTACACATACTCAAGCTGTCCATGGATAATGTTGGACAATTCGAAAAAATCACATTTATAAATATGCAGATGCATGCATATTTATAGATGTAACCCTTTCGAACGGGAGACGCATAGTGGTCACGCATACTGATGATTGAAGATACCTATAGCTATCAAGTTTCATCGGCACGAAGACCAGAACAGAGAAAATCAAGGTGGGAAAATAGATGTCATTTTTGCTAACCCACGAAAGCAGGGGCGGAGCTCGTCGAACACTAGACCCTCGCAGCGACGAAAAAACTACACATTTAAATCGTAAGAT
>NW_025238436.1:0-4249 GCF_018294505.1 Triticum aestivum
GGTCTTGAACTCAAGAATGGACATCTCTCCTTGAGTCAGATCGTAGAACTTTTCCCTTTTACGCTCCATTAGCTCAACTTGAATATATTACCCTCGAAAAGCGTCAAGGAATTCCTGCCAAGTCACTATATCATTGAGGATGCACCCTAGTTTCTTGAACGGCGTGAGGTCCTGACGTTGCATGCCTATGTGAGTTCCGACGTTAGCTCATGATATAGGGCCGTGCTGGAACATCCCCTTCTCTTCGACGACTTCTTTCATGATGACGTCGCAATGTCCCTCTGAATGCGAAAGAAGTCATCTCTAAGTTTATAATCCGCTTCTCCTTGGGATTCTACCCACTTGCGGATATGATCATCGCCGCTGGTTCCTTTGTTTCCTAGTCTGCAGGTGACTACCCACTACTAGGAAAAAGGCTACTAGCAGCGCGGGTAAAATGGCTACTAGTAGCGGGGTACCCGCGCTACTAGTATCGTGCTACATCTAATAGTTAGTAGTAGCGTGTGCCACCCACGCTACTGCTATTACGTACACGCGCTACTACTAATGAAATAGTAGTAACGTGGGTAAACAACCAATGCTACTAGTATCCTATATACTAGTAGCGCTCAGTTTCCTCACCGCGCTACTACTAACAATTTAGGAATTAAAAAATAAAAATTAGATGTAGTATTCATGAATAGTAATATGTCCGATGCAAAACAAAGGAATGTCACTAAACCATCTCAATATTCCATTTAACATGTTACAGAACCATCTCAAGATTTCATTTAACATCAAACACACACAACCACCATCGTAAGGTGGGTACCTTCCCTAGTGGTCTACCACCAACCTAAACAGACCACTTCTCTAGATGTATCTACCTAGGCTCGGAGTTCAGACATCGGTGGACTCGAATCCTCCCTCCCCCGGACGGTGCCATCAAGGTCCTCCACCTCGGCGACCTCCGGCGTCGAAATCACCTGGACGATCATCTATGCAACGTGGCAACCAGGCTTCACGGCAAAGTCCGTATCCGAGTGGTTGAAGAGCACGGCGCCACCGGGCCGTGCTAGTCAGCGTCGATCACCTCTGCGCCCACGTCGGGAAAGTGAAAACTTGTTATTACACAAATTGCATTAGTTCAACCAAATAGTACTAGCAAACATGCACGAATAGGTAAAAGAAATTTTCTCGTTCACCTAGTTAGGTATCAACTATTTAAATAGAAAAAATCAGCAACTTCTTCCTTAAATAAAAGCGGTGCTTGGTAACTGCACTTGAAAAGCTTGATAGCATATGAGATTAAGATATATAAATTCGTGTGGTCACGTCCTTGCATGTTGGAAACAATCATTGGTTAAGATCACACTCTTTTGTAGAGGAAAGAACTTTGGGACAATCAACAGCCTTTCACTTGATCTCCGCTAGCTACTTTGGATTCAATAAGAAAAGGAACATTTATTTGAATTGAAAAAAACAAGCAGGCAAGCATGATATCAATCTTTTGGCTAGAATTTCAGAAAATGCACCTGTCAAGTGTACTCTAACAATCAACGTGTCCCATCTCCTCATGATTAAGGACTTTAGCTGAGCCGACAACATGGAGCAAGATGTAGTCGTTTCCGAGCATGAACCCTTGGCTGTCATCAATGAACCTGCAGCATCCATCACATGCCCATTGTAAAATATGTTAGTTTCAGATAAGAAAAGAACTGAACTCTGAACATATGATGTTATCTAAATCCTTACTTTATAGAGTCCAGATTACAGGAGATGTCATCGGCAGCAAAAAAAGGAAATATATTTCACTGATTTTGGTGTTGCAACAACGTATATACTTTATCACATTATAAGTCCTCACACCATCAACTATGACAAAATCTGAGAGTATAAGTCTGGTTACATTCACCCAAGTCCAAACATAAAATTCTGTCCAACATAGTACAACCCACTTTGATAATTTCATAGGATTTAATATACCGAACGAAACCTGACAAGTGATATGTGTTTAAGTATCTACAGAACAACCTCTCAAATTTTCATGTTGTAACTTTATTTTAATACCACCTCTAACAGGGCCTAATCTCCCATATCAAAATACTGTACCCAGGATACTATATTTCGGGACAGCAAACTAAACTGATGGCTGCTCTCAAACCGTACATCCAAACGACACAAATTAATACTCTAAACAAATCTTGGAACTTTATCTAAAACTTATGTAAAGGGGCCAACTAAAAATTCTGAGCCTAGCTAACTCATTTTTCAGATATAAGCTTGCTGTCCAGATTTGATAGTGCAGTTTTTAACCGAGCCAAGTTCAGTTTACAGCCAGAGTCACCCCACGATCCAGATTTTCTCCAAAGGGCAACCAACATCTCGCAATATTGCTCATGAATGGGCTATCATCCCTAACTAATTTTGTTAAACAAAGGATCTAGCATAAAATAGGGCTGCTATGCACCTTACATGGATGTTACAAAAACACCGGAAATCCAAGTTCAGTACATGAAACACTCACTAGTCACTACTTTGAGCTCACGTAACAAGCCAAGGGTTGAGTTTAGCTCCTATTTACTTAGCTTCTCACTTCTCTCATGTATAAGTAAAAGGCTAGTGAATTAAAAATATAACTAGCTGCAGATTATTAACCCAATACGAATCATGTATTTCGAGGGAAGCTAACTGTACAACCAGTATTGGACTGAATCATGTATTTCGACTGCATATAAAGACATAATCCCTCTTTGTGTACTGAAAATGCTGAAACTGATGCACATGCGTCACTAGTCAGACAAAATTCAGCATGGGTTCCGCACCCCCACAGCTAGCTGATCCGTGTCCGGGAACGGCACACACGGGTTCCGCGCGAGGCAGGACAGAAGAAGAAGAGGAAACCTTGGGGTTGGCGGACGGGGCGACGGAGGAGGAGACGAGCTGGGCGCGGGCGCGGCTCGCCGCCGGCTGCGCAGAAGCTGTCGAACAGGCACCCCATTCGAGGACGGTGGCACACACATCTATCTCACAAGGCTCTACTTGAGAAACAAAAGCATATAATACTTCATGCTATAAATCTTAGCACAAGAAGAAAAAATAACACAGCCTCTTCGATAGAATGGATGAATGCATCATGCACAATCATTGGTTATAAGTGGATTGAGCTTTGTTTGCTATTCTGAGTTAATGTTGGTGCACCGTCGGCATCACCATGGACGTTCCCGTGGTGACCCTCGACGGTGACGCTGATGATGCCGGAGTGTTCCAGCCCACGCGCAGTCGGTAGCTTTGCTCCTGGTAATTCAACTGCCCCCGCTTTTGGTAAGCTAGCTATGTGCATGGCCTTTCAAGTTTATGTATGCGGTTGTCCAAGTATGCAACGACCAGGGAGCTTGGTACATACATGCGTGTTTGCAACTGTGAACAATTGCTAATTTATGTTTTATGTAAGTAGGAGCCAAACATGTTTGCAGTATTCTCAATACTCTAGAAAACTTCTGTATGTTTGCAGTATTCTCAATACTCTAGAAAACTTCTGGCCTATAGATTAAAATACTGTAGTTTTCAAATACTTTGGGTTATCCAAGACTTTGCCATCAAACAGGGCCTAAAACTGCAGATCACTTGAATGCAGCAACACAATACTTCAATCCTAAATTTGGAGAGCACGTCATACTATATATTCATTCCTAAACTCTAGAAGCCAACTGAGCTAATTAATCTAATCAACCCTAATTAAATAGCAGCCGATCAAGGTGATTAACCCCAAACTGCAACAACTCCCTAACTTGCCATGTATCATCTATAGGTGGATAGATCTGAAACAGAGGAGAGGGGGGGCAGAGGTAGGCGGTGGGTCCTGAGAACAAGTCACCGGAGAAGGAGGGAGGCTCTGGGCCTCTGCGTCGTGGGGAGAAGGAGCTCCATCTCCATGGCAGCGTCCCGTCCTACGGATGTTTGCCCCTCCAGCAGTCGTCGCCGTCCGCGCCATGGCGACCTGCAGAAAAAGGAAGACAAGATGAGGTGAGGAGGAGAGGGTGGGCGAAGAAGGAGGGCCGAGAGATACCTGTGCAGGATCCAGCCACCTCTGGCCTCGCCGTTGCCGGTTGTGGCGGATCCCGGCGAAGTTTTGGCGTCGCAGGAGAGAGAGGGGGCGTCACGGGCGAGAGAGAGGGACTTTTTTTTAGGGAGAGAGAGGGATTTTCTATGAGCGGTGCGAGGTAGAGGGATGGGTGCCCGTGGTAGTGGTAGCGCGGCTTAGTAAATA
>NW_025238437.1:0-2263 GCF_018294505.1 Triticum aestivum
GGCGCTGCAGGCGCCCGTTAATGTGTATTCTACTAACGGCCGCCTGCAGCCACGTTCAGTGGGCTCGGCCCATTTGTAATTGTTTTTCTGTCACCGGAGACGTAAAAATGCTTAGGTAGATGGGGTCGAACGCACGACCTCTTCACTTCGAGGGTTACACACTAACCATCACAACACAGTCCCACATGTGCAAATACACTTCTGTTACTTCATTTATGTTGTTTTAAGTTCGTTTTATTCTTTTATCTTTTTCTGTTCATTCTTTTTTGTTTTCTTTAATGCGCAAATTTTTTCTAATTCAATGGATTTTTTTCAAATTTGATATTCTTTTTCCCAAATTTGATGAAAATTTTCTAAATCCGATGAACTTTTTTCAAGATTGATGAATTGTTCCTTCAAATTTTTGAACTTTTTTTAAAATCGATGAACTATTTTTTCAAACTCGATGAACTTTTTTCTAAACCTTGATGAATTGTTTTTCAAATTTGATGATTTTTTTTCAAATTCGATGAACTTTTTCCAAATCCGATGAACTTTTTTCAAGATTGATGACTTTTTCTTGTCAAATTTGTGAACTTTTTTCAAAATCGATGAACTTTTTTCAAAATCAGTGAACTTCTTTTGGAAACGATGAACTTTTTCATAATTCTTTCCAAAATCGGTGAACTTATTTAAGTTTATGAACTTTATATTAAAAAATGATGAACTATTTCTCCAAACTGATAAACTTTTTAGAAGTTTGTGAACTTTTGTCTCAAAATCGATGAGCGTTATTAAATTCACGAATTTTTTAAAAATAAATAAAAAAACAAGGTGATAATTAAATAGCGCGGCAATACTACTCCATGTGCTGTTAGCGGCAATCAAAGTACAAGTGCGCTACGGCTGTGTTGGTCAGCTAAGCTCGAAGATGGCTCGCCTCCGCGGGCGACGCGAGTTCAATTCCCGAAGAAACCACTTTTTGCGTTTTTCTGCCGAATTTTGTTAGCTGCGTTTTGCCTTCGCGGGCCGGCCCACAAGGTGGTGCTGCGGGCGCCAGCAACCTTTTCGGGCGCTTAAGGCGCCGAAAAGGGGCAAATCCTTCTATTTCTGCAAACCGGCGCCTGCAGGCTCCTTAGCTGGGCTCGGCCCATTTAGCGTTTCCTTTTGTCTGTTTTAAAGTGCAAAAATGGTGCCAGTCAAAGAATCGAACTCTAGACCTCTTTGTTCTCAGCGTAACGACCTAATCATTCGAACCATCGTGAACCAATGCATTTAAACTGCTTCCGTCCTTTTTGTTCTTTCCTAGTTCGCATCTCTTTTTCTTTTTTCTATTTTTTCTGTCTTTTTTTCCTTTTTTATTTATTTCTTTTTCTGAAATGCGCGATTGTAAATCCATGAACTTTTTCTTCATAATCAACGAACGTTTTTTCAAAAATCCATGAACTTTTCTCCAAATTGATGAACTCATTTTTAAAATTTGATGAACATTTCTCAAATTTAATGAACATTTAAAATTCGTTGAACTTTTTATGAAAATCAATGAACTTTTTTCAATTTTCGATGAACTTTTTTCAAGTTTGATGACGTTTTTCAAATTTCATGAACTTTATCTTAAATTCGATGAACTTTTTTCAAATTCGATGAACTTTTTTCAAATTTGATGAACTTTTTTTCAAAATCGATGAACTCTTTTCAAAATCGATGAACTTTTATCAAAATCGGTGAACCCTTTCTCAAATATAGTTTTTGTCATATTTTTATCTATGTTGTTGTATCGTTAAGCACTGAGTTTAAATTCTAAATTTTTAGTTCAGTTGAGACATATTTAGTATGGGGTATCTTGTGAGGTAGCTAGAAGCCTTATGGACGTTAAGCTTCTCCCTTGCGGCGGAATTTTTTTTAGGCCCGGGCCTTGCTTCAATCCTGGCTCCGCCACTAGGTAGGCGATATACTCTAGCGATTTGGTCACTGTCGTACTGTTTCTCTGTCAGTTTTGGAAAATTTCAGACATTTTTTTGGAAAAAATCATTTTAATAAAAGTGAACGCTTAATACCATCCGAACGATTTTTGAAAAATATGAACATTAGCTCGAAGTTTCAAATACTTTTGAGACCGCAACATTTTAAAAGGATTCTCAAACAATTTTTTAAATTTGTGAACACATCTTGAAAATGTTTTTTTAATTTTGATCATTTTTTAATTTAAGAACAAATTCTGCAAACAGAAATATTTTATTAAATTCTGATCTTTTTTGTAATTTTCAAAATGTGAACATTTTTT
>NW_025238437.1:2273-4249 GCF_018294505.1 Triticum aestivum
TTTCTCAAATTTAATGAACATTTAAAATTCGTTGAACTTTTTATGAAAATCAATGAACTTTTTTCAATTTTCGATGAACTTTTTTCAAGTTTGATGACGTTT
The DNA here is from genome assembly GCF_018294505.1 of Triticum aestivum. Lineage (NCBI taxonomy): Eukaryota > Viridiplantae > Streptophyta > Magnoliopsida > Poales > Poaceae > Triticum > Triticum aestivum. The sequence goes on from NW_025238437.1 coordinate 2,376, forward strand.
TTCAAATTTCATGAACTTTATCTTAAATTCGATGAACTTTTTTCAAATTCGATGAACTTTTTTCAAATTTGATGAACTTTTTTTCAAAATCGATGAACTCTTTTCAAAATCGATGAACTTTTATCAAAATCGGTGAACCCTTTCTCAAATATAGTTTTTGTCATATTTTTATCTATGTTGTTGTATCGTTAAGCACTGAGTTTAAATTCTAAATTTTTAGTTCAGTTGAGACATATTTAGTATGGGGTATCTTGTGAGGTAGCTAGAAGCCTTATGGACGTTAAGCTTCTCCCTTGCGGCGGAATTTTTTTTAGGCCCGGGCCTTGCTTCAATCCTGGCTCCGCCACTAGGTAGGCGATATACTCTAGCGATTTGGTCACTGTCGTACTGTTTCTCTGTCAGTTTTGGAAAATTTCAGACATTTTTTTTGGAAAAAATCATTTTAATAAAAGTGAACGCTTAATACCATCCGAACGATTTTTGAAAAATATGAACATTAGCTCGAAGTTTCAAATACTTTTGAGACCGCAACATTTTAAAAGGATTCTCAAACAATTTTTTAAATTTGTGAACACATCTTGAAAATGTTTTTTTAATTTTGATCATTTTTTAATTTAAGAACAAATTCTGCAAACAGAAATATTTTATTAAATTCTGATCTTTTTTGTAATTTTCAAAATGTGAACATTTTTTTACTTCTGAATAAAAATTTAAAACAATAGCATTTTTTAAAATTCCAAACCATCTTTGAAAACAAAAAAAAATCCTAAAATTTTCCAAACACTGTTTTGAACAGACTAATTTTTTTAAAGTCCAATTTTTTTTAGAAAAATTCCTAAACACTTAAGTAAAGAAAAAGAAAACAAGGAAAGTAGGTAAGAAACATTAGAAGAAGAAAAGAAAGGAAATAGCTGGACTGAACCGACTAGACCCTTCTAGAAGGTTTCCCTAAGCTGGTATGCACTGCGGGCCGGCACAATATGGCATTGCTCTCTAAAAAATAAATACCCAATGCATTGTTGCGGGAATTTTTTGCAATATATTCAGTGAGAGTTGGTTGTATGAAGCATGAATATGTAGAGTAACAATACGAGAACTCAAACTGAAAAAAGTAATTTGTCTTGTTTGGTTATTGTATAATATAAGTATCATAATAGTATGTAAATTCTGTTTGCATGTTCAGGTGGCTTTTTATTATGAATGGTTGCATGTTGTGGTTGGTCTTTCTCAATGCATGTTGAATGATGAGGTAACATACTTTTATGTTGAGGAAAAATAGGTTAGTGGGTGTTAACTATTTAGATATAGAAGATATGGCGCTGCTCACTTTCTCACCTGTGCGTTTCACCAACAGGGGTGACTATGTGTCGCTTGACGCGAACAGAGCGCTTGCTTGCATCAAGCCGTCACTATGAATGGTTTTTAAAGCGCCTTGAGTTGCCCATCCAAAAAAAAGGAAAACCTTGGTCGATGAACGTACTCGGGCCGGGGATGATCCCTTTGAAGTGCAAGCCGTCGGATCACAATATCTTCACTACAGTGTCGATATAAGATTTCAACTCCACAAAAAATCAAACCAATAAAGAAATTTCGAAACACCGACATAAACTCATCAAATCTGAATAATCAAATCTGCGAGGACAAAAAACTCTGTAAGCCCATGGCACGACCAGAAGAACGATATTCTTTTTTTCTTTTACAAAATACGAGGTTCACTAGACGAAGACAAATAACATAAAACTTTTGAAGATGCAAGGTCTCCCATCTCTCAATGTTTAGGGGGCAGCCGAAGGCGAGGGGACCAGGCAGCAGCGGCTGCAGCCCTACTGAAAACCCTATGGGCAGACACCCGAAAAAAAACCTATGGGCAGAAT
>NW_025238438.1:0-4249 GCF_018294505.1 Triticum aestivum
GCGGAGGAGTTCTCACCAAAGAGAATGTTGCCGGAGCCCGAGGCGGACGGAGGTGGCCGGAGTCGAAGAAGAAAGGCCCCTCGAGGCTCTCCCAGTGGCTAGGCGGGGTCTACTGAGGTGGTGGAGTTGTGCGGGGGCGAGAGCAAGCTCGGGGGGTGCTATTTATAGCTGGCCCGAGGCGGTTGCCGTGAACGGATAAGTCCGGCGGGTGATTACGGCGGCGCTGTGACGGGACGGTCGGCTTAGGAGCTTGAGCATCGCCTAGGTGGAGCAGTGGTGCCATTTCAGGGTCCAACTCATCATGAGAGGGAGGGTTACGGCCTGCCCTCAACGGAACGGCAGCACGGCCCGTCGGCGGCGCCAGAGAACGCGCTTTGCGCGTGCCAGGCCACGACGACGGTGTTGCATGCGTGCGCTGGCAAGGAGATGGCCACGCAGAGCTACCAGGAGGGTTGGGCGGCGCCGAACGGCGTTCTGCCGCGGTGTTGCCCCCTGTCGGCCGTTACGGTGGCTCTGCCGCCGCAAAGCACGCCGACGCAGGCGGGCCAGGGCGCCACCGACGCCAGGAAGGCGCCATGCGCGCGTGTGAAGCTCTGGACAAGAGGGAGGGGCTACGAGCATCGAGCCAAATGCACAGTGGGCATGTGGCTGAAGTTCTGTCGGGGAAACGACACTGAAACTCTGAATTTACTGAATATGAACAAAAACAGTGCATGCCAAGTGTTCGACAGAATGATTCTGGCATGTAGGGATTTTTCCTTGAGCTGATTTTTGGTGGAGAGGTCTCTCATTGCAACTAGAGGTTGCCTGAATTTTGGTGGAATTTTTGGAGAAGTGTAGATATGAATTTCACCAAATTTGGCAAATCTGGTCCAAACTTGTAGAGAGTGAAATTTGAAATTTTTGAAAGGAAGAAGAGTGGATCAAGATGGTTCTAGGTTGTGGGTACTAAGGACTATCCAGGGGAGTTGGTTTGGGATCAAGGATCAAAGGCATTAGCGTACTTGCTTTGCAAATCACCTAGGTTCACAAGAAAGGACATAATTGTTTTGGGAAAAGAAATAATTGGAATAAAATCGAAAAATGGATTTTATTAGTTTGGACAGAATGCTTGGGTTGTACCAAAGTGGAAGGAGAGGTTTTGGGGAAGTTTTTACCATAGGAGGTATGGTAAACAAGAATGGATCAAAATCAAACAAAAGCCCAAAACCAAAAGGGTTTCTCTTTAGAAGAAAATAAATCCAAGAAAAGATTTTCAGAGGGCAAACTCAGAAGATGGTTTTTAAGAAGGGTTTAAGTGACCTTCTTCGAACCAAGCAAGGCTCTTTCTGAAAACAAAACCACAAATTTTTTTTGGAGTGTCACATCTAGTAAGCCAAACTAAACCGATAATTCAAAGAGACTTGCAAAGATATCAAATCATGCATATAAGAATTTGGAGAAGACTCAAATAATATTCATAGATAATCTAATCATAAATCCACAATTCATCTTATCTCGGCAAACACACCGTAAAAAAAGAATATTACATCGAATAGATCTCCAAGAACATCGAGGAGAACATGATATTGAGAATCAAAGAGAGAGAAGAAGCCATCTAGCTACTAGCTATGGACCCGTACGTCTATGGTAAACTACTCACGCTTCATCGGAAGGGTAATGGTGTTGATGTAGAAGCCCTACGTTATCGAATCCACCTCCGTTAGGACGCCAGAAAAGGCCCCTAGATGTGATCTCACGGGTACGAAAGGTTGGGGTGGTGGAAAAGTGTTTTCGTGGCTCCCCCTAATGTTTTTGGGCTATAAGAGAATATATAGGTGAAGGAACTAGGTCTGGAGAGCTCCGAGTGGCCCACGAGGTAGGGGGCACGCCCTACCCCCTGGGCGCGCCCTCCACCCTCGTGGTCGCCTCGTTGAGTCCCCAACTTCATCTCCAAGTCTCCTAGTTTGCTTCTGGTCCAAGAAAGATCATCACAGAAGTTTCATTCCGTTTGGGCTCCGTTTGGTATTCTTTTTCTGTGAAACTCTAAAATAGGCAAAAAACAGAAATTGGCACTGGGCCCTCGGTCAATAGGTTAGTCCCAAAAATAATTTAAAATAGCACAAAAATGCATATTAAACGTCCAAAACAGATGATATAATAGCATGGAACAATAAAAATTATGGATACGTTGGAGACGTATTAGCATCTGGCAATAACACTCCTCGGTGTGGAGCAGCCTCTCTACCCCGTATCTCTGTCTTTGGTGATGTTCTATAGGAGTTCGGCAACGGCGCCTTTGTATCGTCTATCTTGTTGTGCAAGCTCAAACCCTTCAATGGTCGTCCTTGTGTTCCGGCGGGATTTGTGCTCTTGGTGTTGTCTTGGTCATCTTTGCTCAGTGACCCACAAGATGCCTCCCCAACTTGCTAATCATTCCGAATTTCATGGGCGAAGATCCCACTCAAGGTTCATTCTTGGCACTCGTTGATTGTGGTGCTCCTGTGTTGCGCTGTGGGTTCCGTACGCATGCCAGCGCGGTGTGTTAGGTTCCTCAGGAAGTCTTGGTATTGTGTCCCTCGATATCACCCCACAACTACTTGTTTCTTTTGTGGTGATGATCCTGTTAGTATGCTAGCAAGTGAAAGGATCGATAATGTTGACTAGAGGGGGGGTGAATTGGAAACTATCAATTTTTAGCTTTTCTTAATAAATTAGGTTAGGAAATAAATAGGTTGTCTAGATATGCAACTAGGTGAGCAACCTATATGATGCTAGCAATAACAACACACAAGAAAGCAAGATATAGAACACAAGTAAATCTTGCACAAGGTAAGGGTAAGAGATGACCACAAGTGGAGTCGAAGGAGACGAGGATGTGTTACCGAAGTTCCTTCCCTTTGAGAGGAAGTAAATCTCCATTGGGGCAGCGTGGAGGCACAATGATCCTCAAGAAGCCACTAGGGCCATTGTATTCTCCTCACGCCCTCACACAATGCGAGATGTCGTGAATCCACTAGTTGTGCAGGCGGCAACCGGACCTTTAGAAACAAGGTTGGGGCTCTCTGCACAACCGAATTGGAGGCTCTCAACAACACCATCAAGCTTCACCACAATGGAATGCGGCTCCGAGGTGACCTCAACCGTCTAGGGTGCTCAAACACCCAAGAGTAACAAGATCCGCAAGGGGTTAGTGGGGGGATCAAGTTTCTCTTGATGGAAGTGTAGATCTAGGCCTTCTCAACCATTCCCTAAATAATCAACAAGTTTGATTCGCTAGGGAGAGAGATTGGGCGAAAATGAGCTTGTGAGCAACAATGGAGCTTGGGGAGAGGAAGAGGTAAGTCAACTTGGGGAAGATGACTCCCTTATATAGTGGGAAAGGAAATCCAACTGTTATGCACTAATACGTGTCTATCGTATCTATTTTTCCTAAAGCTTTTCCTCTTGTTTTGGACTCTAATTTGCATGATTTGAATGAAACTAACCCGGACTAACGCTGTTTTCAACAGAACTACCATGGTGTTGTATATTGTGCAGGAATAAAAGTTCTCGGAATGAAACGAAACTTTGCGTGGATTTTTTATACAATAAAAGAGAAATGGGTATGAACTCGACTTGTTCTGTTTTTGTAAATATGTTTAACCTAGTATCCATGATTCAGCCTATTATGATCAAACATGTTGGCAATGACAATTAGAGAGTATAATTTCTCATGCCATGCATAAGTAGCTAGGAGTGGATAATGATTTATCTTGGATGTCAGCATTACGTTAAAATGATTGTGATGTAGTATGATGATATGGTATCCTCTTTCGAGCGGCTTGACTTGGCACATGTTCATGGATGTATTTGAATCAAAACCAACATAGCCTCTATAATTTTATTTTCATGGTGTACATATCCTACTAATGCTAGTATCCAATGTTACTTATGCATAATGCATGTTTATGACCATTGTTGCTCTATAGCTGGCCGCTTCTCAACCTATTTGCTAGCCTTCACCAGTACTAAGTGGGAACTCTGCTTGTGCATCGAAAACCAGAAACCCAAGTTATTCCAGATGAGTCCACCATACCTACCTATGTGCGGTATTACCCTGCCATCCTAAGTAAATTTGCATGTGCCACCTCTAAAAAGTTCAAATAAATATCCTTTTTGTGTGTCTGGATTGTTCATAGAGTAATAGGAGGTAGTTGCTACCTTCCATGCTAAGCGGGTTATTCTCAGGTTGGGTATTTATTCACTCACCATTGCACGAGAAAAGAGC
>NW_025238439.1:0-4249 GCF_018294505.1 Triticum aestivum
TTGCTGCTTTACCTAGCGGCAACAAATCAAGTGGCGCAGAGAGAGGTCGACGAGAAGGCAGCGGCAGCGGCAGAGCCAACAGATAGCAAGCCGGAACCCTCTCTGGCATGGCTCGGTCCCGGCGAGATTGAGTCCCCGGCAGGGGTTGACACCAGCGCCACAGGACCCACACGACCAGGTGAAGTAGCGCAGAAGAAGAAGATGGTGCAGCACCGAGTGTACTTCGTCAGCTCCCTCTTGTAGGGGCTAGGTCGAGGTACTCGGGTGCGAAAAAGCTGCTCTTCGGCCTCCTTATGGCTTTGAGGAAGCTGCGCCATTACTTCCAAGCACACAAGATCATGGTGGTCACCCGCCTCCCGCTGCAACGGATACTGAACAACCCAGATGCAACAAGGAGGATCGTGGAATGGGCCCTGGAGTTGTCGAGTTTCGGTTTGAAGTTTGAAAGTACCTCGACGATTCAGAGAAGAGTCTTGGCGGAGTTTGTTCTGGAATGGACCTCGACGCCTGACGAAGAGGTACCGGAGACCGCTCTCCCTGGCGAGGAAACGAGCCACAACTAGATCATGTACTTTGATGGTGCCTTCTCGCTGCAATGCGCTGGTGTTGGTGTGCTGCTCGTCGCACCCACCAGAGAGCACCTCAAGTATGTCATCCAGATGCACTTCCCCCGGGAGATGTCAACCAACAACACCGCCGAGTACGAGGGGTTGCTTGCCGGTCTCAGGATCGCGGCAGACCTGAGAGTTAGGAAGCTCATCATTAGGGGCGACTCACAGCTCGTCGTCAGGAAGATCAACAAAGATTATCAAAGCCCGTTGATGGAAGCTTACATAGATGAGGTGAGGAAACTGGAGGAGCGCTTTAACGGTATACAAGCGGAGCATGTCCCTCGGGCGGAGAACGACATCGCCGACTACCTGTCAAAGCGCGCTGCCCTCAAGCTACATGTGGATCTAGGTACCTTTGTGCTTCAGTTAACCGAACCATCCGTTGAGCCGTCGACTGGGTAGAACAAGTGGAGGAGGCTAGGCCCCGGCAAGTACTTCCCCACCGAGCTCCCCGGAGCCACTGGCGAAGATGTTGCCGAGGATGCCGATCCTGCCACAGGGCAACCAACTCCGGCAGGACCTCAAGTCATGGACGTGGAGGCGGCCGCTCCCATGGCAGAAGAGATTCCTTTGGTTCTTGTAGTCGAGCCACATGCTCTGGCATGGGCGCAGCACACCGTCCGATTCCTTCAAAAAGGAGATCTTCCTGAGGAGCAGGAAGAGGCAGAAAGAGTAGCCCGCCGGTCTGCTCTGTACCAATTCGTTGATAACGTATTGTACAGAAGAAGGCCGAATGGGTGAAATTTACGTGCATCTCCTGGGAGGAGGGACTAGAGCTGTTGGCAGAGATACACAGAAGCATATGTGGCTCCCACATAGGGTCGAGGGCCCTTGCTGGCAAGGCTTTTCGGCAAGGTTTCTTCTGGCCCACCACCCTCCAGGATGCGACGACACTAGTAACCAAGTGTGAAGCGTGCCAGTTCCATTCGAAAAAGCTTCATCAACCAGCTCAAGCCCTTCAAACTATCCCTCTCTCCTGGCCCTTGTCGGTCTGGGGGCTCGACATATTGGTCCCTTTACCCCGTGCTGTCAGGGGCTTTGAGAACTTGTACGTCGCAGTTGACAAGTTCAGAAAGTGGCCAGAGGTGGGGGCAGTGAGGAAGGTGACAGCGCAGTCACCCATCAAGTTCTTCAAGGGACTAGTGTGCCGTTTCGGGGTGCCCAACAGGATCATCACCGACAACAGCACACAGTTCACAAGCCATGCCTTAATGCAATATATTGAGGATCTCGGTAGCAGGGTCTGTTTTGCTTCCGTGGCACATCCACGGAGCAACGGCCAAGCGGAGAGAGCAAATGCTGAAGTCCTGCGAGGCTTAAGGACGATGACTTTTTGCAGGCTGCACAAGAGTGTAAGGCGCTAGATTGATGAGTTGCCGGCAGTTCTTTGGTTGATCAGAACAATGCCAAATCGAGCCACTGGCCTGACACCCTTTGCCCTGGTTTATGGGGTAGAAGCAGTTCTCCCCATGGAACTCATATACGGGTCACCTCGAGTGCTCGCTTATGATGAGGTTGAGCAAAAGCAATTGCGGCAAGATGACGCGACGCTCCTTGAGGAAGATCGTCTCCGAGCGGCTATGAGAGCAGCATGCTACCAGCAAGCCTTGCTCCGCTACCATAGCCGCAAGGTTCATGCCCGGAGCTTTGAGGAAGGCGACCTTGTTCTTCGGCACGTTCAGTCGGCTAAGAATTCCAGCAAGTTGACGCTGAAGTGGGAAGCCCCTTATCGGGTGACACAAGTCACCAGGCCTGGCGTAGTCCGGCTGGAGACCGAAGATGCCATTCCAGTGAGCAACTCCTGGAACATCGAGCATCTTCGCAAGTTTTACCCATAAGGCGCGGCTGCCGGGCCTCCCGGCAAGCCATCCTTTTGTACAAGCCTTGCAGGCAAGGCATGTAACCCTTTGTACAAAGCCAGGCGCAGACCCTGAGCATAAATAAACGAAGCACTGGCACCCTAAGTTATAGCATGCATGCTAGGTTGAGTCTCTTCCTTGGTTAGGGTTGATAGAGCTTAGCGGCGGCTAACCCCTATCTTAGAGGTCGAGTGCGTATCTCTCCGTTCTTCTCTGTCTTCTTTCGTTCGCAGGGCACGTCAGTTTTCCTGCCAAGCCATTTGGGAAGAAAGGAAACGGACCGGCGCCAGGATCCCGGCAAGCAAGAGTTGCCGGGGGCTGCAAAGACAAAGATCCATCCGCGGCAAGCCAAGGTTGTTGTGGGCTACAGATCCAGATAAGTTCTCTATCCTCTATCATGCATTCTGTTATGGACTGGGATAAGTGAAACCCCGTTCTATCTCTAAGCTACCATGCTCCCCCTTTTCGGCACCCGAGGATTATACCCTGGGTCAGGATTTGGTCGTAGCCGTGGCAGTAAAGAAGATGAACGAGGGGCCTAAGCCCACCTCATCCCTGCCTCCGCCAAAGGCGTGAGAAGGGCCGAGCGATGTGGGGGAATGGCAAGGCCTATTGCCGGGTGAGAAAACGTTTGTCTTAAAGATAATAAGGATTCACTCCTTGCCGTGGGTTCCTCCCACGAACGAAAATCCAGGCAAACATCCCTTTTTCATTAAAAAACATCCCATACAGGTACAGTCCATACGAAATGAAAAACATGAACGAGGGGATTACAAGTTCTAAAGCTAACAAAGGCCCGGAGGCTTACAAGACTAAAAGATATACGGTGCCCATAATCCCTTTCTTGTCCCTCTCCTCAGGAAATGGAACAAGAAAGCAGAAGGGCAAAAGGGACGCCTAGGCGAGCTACGAGTGGTAGAAGACACCAAGAGAACATCTCGGTGGCCGTCCAAGGGCTGGATGGTGATGGCAGCGCTGGAGGCAGAGCTCGAAGACGAGGCGGCAGGACGTGAACACGCGACGAAGGCGTCGGCGCCTGCATACTCTGACTTGACGACCTTGCCGCCCGCCCTCTTCCTCTTCTGCAGCCTCCCTACGCCAGCCGCCCAAGGAGACGACCCCGAGAAGTTCAAGGAGCCGGTGACATGGATGATGGGGTCGCCGGTGCCGCTCGGAGTGGCACCCGACACCTAGTCGGACCCGTCATCCTACCGCCCGCTGCCCTCGTCGTCGCTGTCGTTGTCTTCCTCGCCACTCTCGCTTGAGGAGGAGTCTTCATCATCGGAGGATCTCTCCACGCAGCACCTCACGTGGGTCCCAAAGTGCCCGAAGATCTTGACGGAGAGGAGGCCACCCTCCATTAGTTTGAAATGGAGAGAGAGCCCATTCGTCAAGCTGTGGAGGCGAGCGAAGGTCTTCCACCCTTGGTGAAGATACATGACGTGAGGGGCGGGGAACTCGACGTTAACCCATGTGCCACTGTTCCCACAACCCCTCATGTGCAGCCGTAGCGCCTGCGGCGGATCCAGCTCCATCTCCCGCGCAAATGGAGTCGGGAGGCGAAGGCGACGCCGCGGTGGATGGCGCAGCCTGACGAGGAATTTGCAGGGGTTGTCCCCGGCATGGCCCTCCATCGGAGGAGGGGCTGCTGGAGGAGGCGATGCTGATCTGCCGCCCCGTCCTCCTCTCCCTCGGGCACCACGATGGCCTCGACCGCGCCCCCTCCCCCTTCCTCTAGCGGCCGGCTCCGCCGCTACGAGCTCTTGGGGAGGAGCGATG
>NW_025238440.1:0-1613 GCF_018294505.1 Triticum aestivum
CCCTCACGGACGGCGCCGCCGCCGGCACCTGGAGGGCGGAAACGGACGCGTCTGGTCTACATGGAGGGGATCTTGCTGTGGGTCTGGCCCGGATGTTGCTCTAAAGTGTTCCTATGGGCTGACCTACCACAACCGGGTGGATAGGTCCACTGCTCAAAGCCCGTCCGTGCAAAGTCAAAGGGCTAGATCCCGTGGTCAAACGCTACAGGGTTAGGCGGGACGGGGGCCCTGGGGGGTAGCAATGCCACCCGAGCGTCGCACCGGGCCCCCATACATGCGGGGTGGTGTGGTGGCATGTCCGAAGAGGCGGCACCTGTCTCCGGGGGGTGCCCCCCCTCACGAACGGCGATGACACGCTAGTAGACGTTCTGTGGTAACGATGCGGCGTGAATATTCTTAAATACTCGGAGCGCGATAAAATCATGAGTTTTTTACACGACGCGGGCACATGTGCTGTAGGACTGATGGTAATTTTTCATAATTGTTCGTGATGGAGTAGTATCTGAACAATTCCCTCTATGCGGATTGCTCTTCGCGTGTCTATGACTGTGGCCGGCGGCCTCCGGGGGCTAGCATGCCGCCAAATATTGCGTAGGCGGCCTCTCACAAGTCTGGAAGTGTTGTGGCGGGTGAAAACGCCCGGCAAGCGTCTCCGGGGTGTGCCCCGCCTCACGGACGGCGCGGCCGCCGGCACCTGGAGGGGGGAAACGGACGCGTCTGGTCTACATGGAGGGGATCTTGCTGTGGGTCTGGCCCGGATGTTGCTCCAAAGTGTTCCTATGGGCTGACCTACCACAACCGAGTGGATAGGTCCACTGCTCAAAGCCCGTCCGTGCAAAGTCAAAGGGCTAGATCCCGTGGTCAAACGCTACAGGGTTAGACGGGACGGGGGCCCTAGGGGGGTAGCAATGCCATCCGAGCGTCCCACCGGGCCCCCATACATGCGTGGTGGTGTGGTGGCATGTCCGAAGAGGCGGCACGCGTCTCCGGGGGGTGCCCCCCCTCACGAACGGCGATGACACGCTAGTAGACGTTCTGCGGTAACGATGCGGCGTGAATATTCTTAAATACTCGGAGCGCGATAAAATCATGAGTTTTTTAGACGACGCGGGCACATGTGCTGTAGGACTGATGGTAATTTTTCATAATTGTTCGTGATGGAGTAGTATCTGAACAATTCCCTCTATGCGGATTGCTCTTCGCGTGTCTATGACTGTGGCCGGCGGCCTCCGGGGGCTAGCATGCCGCCAAATATTGCGTAGGCGGCCTCTCACAAGTCTGGAAGTGTTGTGGCGGGTGGAAACGCCCGGCACGCGTCTCCGGGGTGTGCCCCCCTCACGGACGGCGCCGCCGCCGGCACCTGGAGGGGGTAACGGACGCGTCTGGTCTACATGGAGGGGATCTTGCTGTGGGTCTGGCCCGGATGTTGCTCTAAAGTGTTCCTATGGGCTGACCTACCACAACCGGGTGGATAGGTCCACTGCTCAAAGCCCGTCCGTGCAAAGTCAAAGGGCTAGATCCCGTGGTCAAACGCTACAGGGTTAGGCGGGACGGGGGCCCTGGGGGGGTAGCAATGCCACCCGAGCGTCGCACCGGCCCCCCATACATGCGGG
>NW_025238440.1:2499-4248 GCF_018294505.1 Triticum aestivum
TGGCGATGACACGGTAGTAGACGTTCTGCGGTAACGATGCGGCGTGAATATTATTAAATACTCGGAGCGCGATAAAATCATGAGTTTTTTACACGACGCGGGCACATGTGTTGTAGGACTGATGGTAATTTTTCATAATTGTTCGTGATGGAGTAGTATCTAAACAATTCCCTCTATGCGGATTTCTCTTCGCGTGTCTACGACTGTGGCCGGAGGCCTCCGGGGGCTAGCATGCCGCCAAATCTTGCATAGGCGGCCTCTCACAAGTCTGGAAGAGTTGTGGCGGGTGCAAACGCCCGGCACGCGTCTCCGGGGTGTGCCCCCCTCACGGACGGCGCCGCCGCCGGCACATGGAGGGGGGAAACGGACGCGTCTGGTCTACATGGAGGGGATCTTGCTGTGGGTCTGGCCCGGATGTTGCTCCAAAGTGTTCCTATGGGCTGACCCACCACCACCGAGTGGATAGGTCCACTTCTCAAAGCCCGTCCGTGCAAAGATAAAGGGCTAGATCCCGTGGTCAAACGCTACAGGGTTAGACGGGACGGGGCCCTGGGGGGGTAGCAATGCCATCCGAGCGTCGCGCCAGGCCCCCATACATGCGGGGTGGTGTGGTGGCATGTCCGAAGAGGCGGCACGCGTCTCCGGGGGGTGCCCCCCCTCACGAACGGCGATGACACGCTAGTAGACGTTCTGCGGTAACGATGCGGCGTGAATATTCTTAAATACTCGGAGCGCGATAAAATCACGAGTTTTTTACACGACGCGGGCACATGTGCTGTAGGACTGATGGTAATTTTTCATAATTGTTCGTGATGGAGTAGTATCTGAACAATTCCCTCTATGCGGATTACTCTTCGCGTGTCTATGACTGTGGCCGGCGGCCTCCGGGGGCTAGCATGCCGCCAAATATTGCGTAGGCGGCCTCTCACAAGTCTGGAGGTGTTGTGGCGGGTGCAAACGCCCGGCACGCGTCTCCGGGGTGTGCCCCCCTCACGGACGGCGCGGCCGCCGGCACCTGGAGGGGGGAAACGGACGCGTCGGGGCTACACGGAGGGGATCTTGCTGTGGGTCTGGCCCGGATGTTGCTCCAAAGTGTTCCTATGGGCTGACCTACCACAACCGGGTGGATAGGTCCACTGCTCAAAGCCCGTCCGTGCAAAGTCAAAGGGCTAGATCCCGTGGTCAAACGCTATAGGGTTAGGCGGGACGGGGGCCCTGGGGGGGTAGCAATGCCACCCGAGCGTCGCACCGGGCCCCCATACATGCGGGGTGGTGTGGTGGCATGTCCGATGAGGCGGCACGCGTCTCCGGGGGGTGCCCCCCCTCACGAACGGCGATGACACGGTAGTAGACGTTCTGCGGTAACGATGCGGCGTGAATATTATTAAATACTCGGAGCGCGATAAAATCATGAGATTTTTACACGACGCGGGCACATGTGTTGTAGGACTGATGGTAATTTTTCATAATTGTTCGTGATGGAGTAGTATCTGAACAATTCCCTCTATGCGGATTGCTCTTCGCGTATCTACGACTGTGGCCGGCGGCCTCCGGGGGCTAGCATGCCGCAAAATCTTGCGTAGGCGGCCTCTCAGAAGTCTGGAAGTGTTGTGGCGGGTGCAAACGCCCGGCACGCGTCTCCGGGGTGTGCCCCCCTCACGGACGGCGCCGCCGCCGGCACCTGGAGGGGGGAAACGGACGCGTCTGGTCTACACGGAGGGGATCTTGCTGTGGGTCTGGCCCGGATGT
>NW_025238441.1:0-4247 GCF_018294505.1 Triticum aestivum
ATGTGTTACTTCGTTCTTTATGAACTTAATACTCTAGATGCATGCTGGATAGCGGACGATGTGTGGAGTAATAGTAGTAGATGCAGGCAGGAGTCAGTCTACTTGACATGAACGTGATGCCTATGTTCATGATCATTGCCTTAGATGTCATCATAATTATGCGCTTTTCTATCAATTGCTCGGCAGTAATTTGTTCACCCACCGTAATATATGCTATCTCGAGAGAAGCCACTAGCGAAACCTATGGCCCCCGGGTCTCTTTTCTATATTATTGAATCTCGTTTACATCTTGCTAGTTTCCGATCTACTATTTTGCAATCTTTACTTCCCAATCTATACAACCAAAAATACCAAAAATATTTACTTTACCGTTTATCTATCTCTATCAGATCTCACTTTTGCGAGTGACCGTGAAGGGATTGACAACCCCTTTATCGCGTTGATTGCAAGTTCTTGATTGTTTGTGCAGGTATTCGGTGTCTTGTGCGTCATCTCCTACAGGATCGATACCTTGGTTCTCAAAACCGAGGGAAATACTTATGCTACTTTGCTGCATCACCCTTTTCTCTTCAAGGGAAAACCAATGCAAGCTCAATAGGTAGCAAGAAGGATTTTTGGTGCCGTTGTCGGGGAGATCTACGCCAAGTCAAGCCATACCAAGTACCCATCATAAAATCTTCTCCCTTGCATTACATTATTCGCCATTCGCCTCTCATTTTCCTCTCCCCCACTTCTAAAACGATTTTTGAAAACCTTTGCCTTTTCTTCACCTTCTTCCCGTATGTCTTTTTGTTTGTGTTTCCATGTGCCTTCTATTTTCTTGCATCTTTTCTTGCTAAAAATCTATTGATAGGGATCCACTTAAAGTGATCTACTTGGATCATCTTCGATCTATATGTGCTCGTGCTGAAACATCAACTAGTTTAGTTGAGGGAAAATCTTTAGATGAGCATGCTCATTCTGTGCGTCATTGTTTGTTTGAAAAAGGGAAGCTCTTATGGTATCAAATAAATAGTTTGCTATGTTATGCTTGGAATCTTTGTGAAATTTATGATTTTTTTGTTGCTCTAAGAACTCTAAAAACACCTTCTCTTCCTATGTGAGTTTAATGATAATGGAATCTTATCTTCTTATGCAAAGGGTGTTTATAGTTACCATGATATCGAACAAATTGAAGAATTTGTTGCTTTTAAGGGTGCTTATGAAGTTGCTTCTTTGATTGAAATGTGTGATATTACTCCCTACAAATCCGAAAATTTTGACATACTTAAATATTGCTATGAAAACTATGCTCATAATGTCTATGTCAAAGAATTTATCGAAATAATGACCATTGCTTTGGAAGAAAATAATGATATGCATGAATCTATAGATAATTATGATTCTGATGATTTGATTGAAATATCCCTTGATGAACATGATGCTTGCTATTCTTGTGGCCATGATGCCAATATTTGAAGATGAATTTGCTATAGTTCCTTATGTTAAACATGAAGTCGTTGCTATTTCACCCATACTTGATAGTTCCTTCGATGAAAAGCATGATTGCAATGATGTTATTGTAAATTCTCTTAATGTCATTTGTTCTAAGGATATGCAAAACCTCAAGCTTGGGTATGCTAGTTTTGCTATGACTACTATTTGTTGCAATGATCATGATTGGGGCGATTCTTCTTATGATCTTGAAAATTTATTTAAGCCCCATGATGAATATGAGATCGATAATACTGTTTTCAATATTATTGAAAGTTGGTTTGGAAGAGTGTAAACTTTACCCACATATTTGGAGAATTTTCAATCTTATTAATTTTTTGATAAAAGTGGGTCTGGAGAGGTCATGACTTTAGTTAATGTTAATCCCAGTATTTTGAAAGAGTGTCAACCATGCATGTGGATCGTGTTGAAAATATTTTATGCGATAGATATTTTGTTGAATTTGCTTATGATCCCCCATGTAATTATTATGAGAGAGGAAAATATGGTTGTAGAAATTTTTCATGTTACTAAATTACCTCCCGTTATGTTGAGATTGCTATTGTTTCTTTCCGCTTCCTTGCATATGCTAGTTTTTGCTTGCTATGATAATTTGTTTGCCTATAAAATGCTTATGCATAGGAAGTATGTTAGACTTAGATGTGTTTGTCACATGTTTTATGATGCTCTATTTGTGCTTCAATTCTTGTCTTTCATGTGGTCATCATTTAAATCTCAATGCCTAGCTAGGGGCGTTAAACGATAGCGCTTGTTGGGAGGCAACCCAATTTTAGTTTTGTTCTTTACTTTTTTGCTCCTGTTTAGTAATAAATAAATTATCTAGCCTCTGGTTAGATGTGTTTTTATGTTTTAATTAGTGTTCGTGCCAAGTAGAACCTTTGGGAAGACTTGGGTGAAGTCAATGCGATCTTGCTGTAGAAAACAGAAACTTTTGCACTCACGAGAATAGCTGTCATGTTTTACAGAGGAGTGCTTTCAGGTTGATTATTTTTGCAGAAGATTAATAGACAAATTCCTCACGTCCACCAATTTATTTCAGAATTTTTGGAGTTACAGAAGTATTCAAAACTTACAGATTACTACAGATTATTCTGTTTTTACCAGATTCTGTTTTTCGTGTGTTGTTTGCTTATTTTGATGAATCTATGAGTAGTATCGGGGGGTATGAACCATAGAGAAGTTGTAATACAATAGGTTTTACACCAATATAAATAAAGAATGAGTTCATTATAGTACCTTGAAGTGGTGATTTATTTTCTTATACTAACGGAGCTCATGAGATTTTCTGTTGAAGTCTTGTGTTGTGAAGTTTTCATGTTTTGTGTAAGGATTTGATAGATTTTGGAATAAGGAGTGGCAAGAGACTAAGATTGGGGATTCCCAAGGCACCCCAAGGTAAAATTCAAGGACAACCAAAAGCCTAAGCTTGGGGATGCCCCGGAAGGCTTCCCCTCTTTCGTCTTCGTCTATCGGTAACTTTACTTGAGGCTATATTTTTATTCACCACATGATATGTGTTTGCTTGGAGCGTCTTGTATGATTTGACTCTTTTCTTTTTAGTTTACCACAATCATCCTTGCTGTACACACCTTTTGGTATAGACACGCATTAATCGTGATTTATTAGAATACTCTATGTGCTTCACTTATATCTTTTGAGCTAGACAATATTGCTCTAGTGCTTCACTTATATCTTTTTAAAGCACGACAATGGTTTTATTTAATAGAAACTGTTGATCTCTCATGCTTCACTTATATTATTTTGAGAGTCTTTTAGAATGGCATGGTATTTTGCTTTGGTTATAAAATTAGTCCTAATATGATGGGCATCCAAGATGGGTATAATAAAAACTTTCATATAAAGTGCATTGAATACTATGAGAAGTTTGATTCTTTATGATTGTTTTGGGATATGAAGATGGTGATATTAAAGTCATGCTAGTAGAGTAGTTGTGAATTTGAGAGATACTTGTGTTAAAGTATGTGATCCCCGTAGCATGCACATATGGTGAACCGTTATGTGATGAAGTTGGAGCATGATTTATTTATTGACTGTCTTCCTTATGAATGGCGGTCGGGGACAAGCGATGGTCTTTTCCTACCAATCTATCCCCCTAGGAGCATGCATGTAGTACTTCATTTCAATAAATAATAAATTTTTGCAATAAGTATGTGAGTTCTTTATGACTAATGTTGAGTCCATGGATTATACGCACTCTCACCCTTCCACCATTGCTAGCCTCTCTAGTACCGCGCAACTTTTGCCGGTACCATACACCCACCATATACCTTCCTCAAAAAAGCCAGCATACCTACCTATTATGGCATTTCCATTGCTATTCTGAGATATATTGCCATGCAACTTTCCACCGTTCCGTTTATTATGACATGCTCCATCATTGTCATATTGCGTTGCATGATCATGTAGTTGACATCGTATTTGTGTCAAAGCCACCTTTCATAATTCTTTCATACATGTTACTCTTGATTTGTTGCACATCCAGGTACACCGCCGGAGCCATTCACATAGATTCATATTTTGGTCTAAGTATTGAGTTGTAATTCTTGAGTTGTAATTAAATAAAAGTGTGATGATCGTCATTATCAGAGCATTGTCCCATGTGAGGAAAGGATGATGGAGACAATGATTCCAACACAAGTCGGATGAGACTCCGGACAAAAAAAAGAGGCCATAAAAAAAGAGAAAAGGCCCAAATAAATAATAATAATAATAATAATAATAATAATAATAAT
>NW_025238442.1:0-4247 GCF_018294505.1 Triticum aestivum
CACCTTCTGCTGCTCGTCGCCGACGCCCGCAAGGCGCCAGGCGTTCGTGCGGTGCAGGAACAAGAGGGCGGGGACGAGGAGCAAAGCGACGCGGTGGCACTGGCGAGATCGACGTCCTTCTCTGAAGAAAACGACAGCAGGCCACTGCAGTGTTCTCTGAACTTTCTGAACTTGACAAAGACAGTGCACTGCAGGTGTTCGACAGAAGGTTTTGGCTATGAGATAAATTTTTCTGGAGCTGTAACTTGGTGAGATGACCACTCAAAGCACCCAGGGGCTGCCTGATTTTACTTGGAATTTTTGGAGAAGGTTTTGAATGAATTTCACCAAATTTGTCAAATCTGGTCCAAACTTGCAACAGGTGTAGTTTGAAAATTTTGAACTGAAGACCAGTGGATCTTCATGGTTCTAGGTTGAGGGTTCAAAGGACTAGGAGGGGAAGAAGGTTTGGTGGCAAAAATCAAGACAGAAAGTGGAGTTCCTTTGTAAATCTCCAAGTGCTAGAAAAGGAGGCAGAAAATTATTTGAATAGAATTTAAATGGAGATAATCACATGGGGAGGTTCAACTTGCTGGATTTGATGCAAATCATGATCCAAAGGTGAGGAAGTGGTTAGGAGAGAGGATTTGCACTAATGCCATGGCAAGAAGGAATTGTTGAAAGTGGCAAAGGACTTTCCAAAAGCCATAGTGCAAATTCAAAAAGATTTTCAAAAGTTATTTTCCCAAATGAAAAACATTTTGTCTTGAGTCCAAATGAAAAGCAAGAACTTCCAAGACCAAAGGCAGATCTTGGGTGAATCCAAACAAAACTTTTGCCATAAAGAAAAATATATGAGAGGGAGAGTTCTCTTGAAGAAAAATTTAAATCACTCCCCTCAAGTCAAATAAAATCTTTTGAAAAATCCAAATAAAAACTTGGGTGTCACAACACCTACCCCCTTAGGAAAAATCTCGTCCTCGAGATTTCTGCTGATCCTCAAATAGATATGGATACTCTGCTCGAAGGAAATCTTCCCTTTCCCATGTAGCTTCATCCTCAGTGTGGTTGCTCCACTGAACCCTGAAAAACTTTGTCGTTTTCTGATGGGTCCTCCGTTCAGACTCTTCTAAAATCTTTACTGGTCTTTCTCTGTAGGTGAGATCTGGTTGCATATCAATGTCCTCATGAGGTACATGCTTTTCTGGGTTGCTCACACATTTTCTTAACTGTGAGACGTGGAACACGTCATGGACGTCTGACAGCTCCTTGGGGAGGTCTAGTTGGTAGGCCACCGTGCCTCTTCGTGCCTTTACACAAAATGGTCCAATAAATCTTGGGGCTAGCTTCCCCTTTATTTTGAACTGTTGCAGACCCCTCATAGGAGATACTCGGAGGTATACGGAATCACCGGGTTCAAAGCTGACCTCACGGTGCTTCTGATCATAGTAGCTCTTTTGGCGGCTCTGTGCTGTCTTGAGTCTGTCCCGGATTTGTTTAACTTTCTCCTCGGCCTCTTTAAGCATATCTGGGCCGAAGATACGGCTGTCACCTGTCTCTGACCAATTCAATGGGGTACGACACCTTCGTTCGTACAATGCTTCAAAGGGTGCCATTTGCAAGCTGGCTTGGTAATTGTTGTTGTAAGCAAATTCGGCATACGGCAAACTCTCTTCCCAACTGGATCCATAGGTGAGCACACAGGCTCTTAGCATATCCTCTAGGATCTGGTTCACACGTTCCGTTTGTCCATCAGTCTGAGGGTGGTATGCTGTACTGAAAGCTAGTTGCGTGCCCAGAGCTTGTTGTAGGTGATCCCAAAATTTGGAGACGAATTGGGTGCCTCGGTCTGATATTATAGTCTTTGGGACTCCGTGCAAACAAACTATACGAGATAGATAAAGATTTGCTAGTCTTTGGGTGGAGTAGGTAGTCTTCACGGGAATGAAATGAGCAACCTTGGTTAGTCGGTCTGTGATGACCCATATGGCGTCATTCCCACGTTGTGATCGGGGTAATCCGACGATGAAATCCATTCCTATTTCATCCCATTTCCACTCCGGTATTCTGTTTGGTTGGAGTAGCCCTGCTGGCTTTTGATGCTCGGCCTTGATGCGCTGACACGAATCGCAACAAGCAATGAATGTGGCTATATCTCTTTTCATACCGTGCCACCAAAATCTTTCCTGAATGTCCTTGTACATTTTGGTTCCTCTAGGATGAATCGAGTATGGAGTGGTGTGGCTCTCCATCAAGATCTGTTGCTTGAGTTCCTCAATGTTAGGTACGCAAAGTCTGTCTCGGTACCATAATGTTCCTTCACTGTTGGTGACGAACTCGGAAGTCTTACGAAGATTCATTTTCTTCTTTATGCCTTCGATGCTGGGATGTCCCTGCTGAGCCTTCTTGATTTGTTCCACCAGGGTGGGTTGTATCTCCAGGTTCGATACGGTGCCCTCAGAGACTAACCTCATGTTGAGCCTAGCGAACTCTCGCTGAAACTCAGGCCTCAAATTTTGCGGACCGTCATTGTCCGGGCTGGGGTTTCGACTAAGGGCATCGGCCACTACATTAGCTTTCCCTGGATGGTAGTGAATACCGACGTCATAGTCCTTGACCAGTTCCAACCAGCGTCATTGGCGTAAATTCAGCTCTGGCTGTGTGAAAATATATTTGAGGCTCTTATGGTCTGTATATATTTCACAGCGATTTCCCAACAGAAAGTGCCTCCACTCCTTGAGTGCATGTATGACTGCGGCTAGCTCCAGGTCATGTGTTGGGTAATTTTCCTCATGTTTTCGCAGCTGCCTGGAGGCATATGCGACAACCTTGCCATCCTGCATTAGCACGCATCCGAGACCTTTTCGGGATGCGCCACAATACACTTCAAAGCTCTTGTGTATGTCTGGCACAGTTAAGACTGGTGCGGTTGTCAGCTTCTTCTTGAGTTCTTGGAAGCTCTGCTCGCATGCTTCCGTCCATACAAATTTCTTGTCCTTCTTGAGTAACTGTGTTATAGGTTTCGCCACAGTGGAGAACCCTTCAATAAATCTTCTGTAATACCCGGCCATTCCCAGAAAACTCCGCACATCAGTAACATTGGCGGGTGGCTTCCAGCCCAGTATGGCCTTGATTATTTCTGGGTCTACGGCCACGCCTTCTTGGTTCAGTATATGGCCCAAGAAACCAACTTGTCTTAGCCAAAATTCGCACTTGCTAAATTTGGCGTACAACTGGTGTTTCCTCAATTCTCCCAAAACAATTCTGAGGTGTCCAGCATGCTCTTCTGGTGTCCTCGAGTAAACCAGAATGTCGTCAATGAATAACACCACAAATTTGTCCATGAATTTCATGAATACTTTGTTCATGAGGTGGACGAAATATGCGGGGGCGTTCGTTAGTCCAAAAGGCATCACTGTGAACTCGTATAACCCATATCTGGAAGTGAACGCTGTCTTGGGAATGTCTTCTGTCCGTACCTTCAGTTGATGGTATCCTGATCTCAAATCAATCTTTGAAAATACCTTGGCTTGTGCGAGCTGGTCAAACAAATCATTGATCCGTGGCATCGGATATTTGTTTTTGATGGTGACCATATTGAGGGCTCGATAGTCTATGCACAACCTCAGTGTCCCATCTTTCTTCTTAGCGAACAACACAGGCGAACCCCATGGTGAGGAGCTGGCTCGAATAAATCCTTTGTCCAACAATTCCTTTATCTGCTTCTTCAACTCCACCAATTCTGAGGGTGCCATTCTATAAGGCTTCTTATAGATGGGAGCGGTGCCAGGTGCTAGTTCGATGCTGAATTCGATCTCTCGGTCTGGTGGCATGCCTGGTAGTTCTTCAGGGAACACATCAGGAAACTCGCATACCACTGGAACCTTCCTCAGTTCTGCAATGTCCATTTTGTTCAGCTTTGGCTGCTGTGATCGTGGCCTTTCTTGAGCGGAAATTCTTATAGTCTTGCCGTGATGGTGAGTGAGAATCACTGTTCGATTGAAGCAGTCGATGAATCCTTTGTTGGTGGTTAACCAGTCCATCCCTAAAATGACATCCAGTCCTTTACTTTCCAACACGATGAGATTCGCGTGGAATTGTAGTCCTTCGAACTCAATGACCACTCCTTGGCAGTAACCCTGAGCAATTTTCTTATTTCCGGGGGACTTGATGATCATAGATTTTTCCAAGGGAAGTATCGGAAAACCGTGTTGCGAAACAAAACTCTTCGAAACGAACGAATGGGAAGCTCCAGAATCAAACAAAAC
>NW_025238443.1:0-4246 GCF_018294505.1 Triticum aestivum
CGCGCCCCCCAGGCTTGTGGCTACCTGGTGGGTCCCCTTCTATTGTTTCTTCAGCCAATATTTTTTATATATTCTAAAATAATTCTCCGTAAAGTTTCAGGACATTTGGAGTTGTGCAGAATAGGTCTCTTAGATTTACTCCTTTCCGGTCCAGAGTTCCAGTTGTCGGCATTCTTCCTCTTCTTGTAAATCTTGTAAAATAGGATATAAAATGCATAAGTATTGTATATAATGTGAAATAACAACTCATAATGCAATAAATATCAACATAAAAGCATGATGAAAAATGGATGTATCAACTCCCTCAAGCTTAGACCTCGCTGGTCCTCAAGCGAAAGCCAAAATCGATAATCATGTCCACATGTTTAGAGATAGAGGTGTCGATAAAAATAAAATGCGAACATGAGGGCATCATGATCATCTTTAGAACAACAACATATTGTCATATAACTTCTCATGCTAAAGTGATAAATCATTCACAAGGTAATGTGTGAAGCAAAAACTTCATAAAAAACTAACAAACTATGATCTCAGCCATTGAAGCAATTGCAATTTATCATAATATCGGAGATAGTAAATGTAAGAAATTTTATGTAGCAAGTCCACATACTCAACCATATTTTAGTCTTTCATAATTATTGCTGACACTCACACGATATTTATGGGATGAAAGACTCAATCGGACACAGAGAAAGATAGGGGCTTATAGTTTCGCCTTGCAATCTTTTACCTCAAGGGTAATGTCAACAACAATAATTTATGATCACCTACATCCGGGTGGATATAAATGTGTGGATCTTTCCCCAACACAAAGAGCTTGCCAAAAAGAGAAAGTGTAAAAAGGAAGGGTGAAGATCACCACGACTCTTGTATAAAGATAGAAGATAAAAGTAAAAGATAGACCCTTCACAGAGGGAAGCACAGGTTGTCATGCGCTTTTATGGTTGGATGCACAAAATCTTAATGCAAAAAAATGTCACTTTGTATTGCTGCTTGTGATACAGAACTTTATTATGCAGTCCGTCACTTTTATTTCTTCCATATCACAAGTTCGTATAAAGTTTATTTTCTTCACACTAAAAGATCAAAAATATTTAGAGAGAAATTTTTATTTCTTGCATCGATGACAACTTATTTGAAGGACCTTACTCAATCCATAGGTAGATATGGTGGACTCACGCGGCAAAACTGGGTTAATGGATGTTGGATTTACAAGTACTACTGTAAGGGCATATTCATCCCCAAGATGTTTTGGTGATTGATGACAATGCTTGTGCGGACTAATCGTGTGCGTTAAGTTCTTTCAGAGATTCATCCATTGGCACGAGACGATTACCTCCCCTCGGTGTTTTATTCAAGACGGTGTAGCTCCTTCGTTTCGTTGTTGGTGGACTAGTTTCGTAGGAGTCACCGTACTATCAAGAGGGGATCCGCTTTGGTAAGGCTAGGGTGGAATCAACACGTACACATCCTTATCACACCCGACGTTTTCCTTCCGCTTCATTGGAACTGCCTTTTCCCTTGTGTATGCTTTGTCCTGCCCCAGCGGTAGTACCGCGGTCCACAGCGGTAGTACTGCCGAAGCTCCCTAGCGGTAGTACCGCTCCCAAAGCGGTAGTACCGCTTCCAAAGTGGTAGTACCGCTCTCCGAGCGGTAGTACCGCTTGTGGTCTTCGGCCGTAGTACTGCAGTGGTTCCGGGCTACTGCTGCCTCGATTCGAGACCGGTGTTTTTCGTGTCGGGTTTTGCGGTACTAAGTGCGGTAGTAGTGGCGGTAGTACCGCTCCAAGCGGTAGTACCGCGCCTACTCCCACGGTAGTACCGCTCTGGGGTCAGGACCCCGACCTTCCCGTCAGTGCGGCAGTACCGCTGGGTAAGAGCGGTAGTACCGCCCTGCCCAAGCGGTAGTACCGCTCTGTGCGGGGCTGTTCAGTGGGGTAACAGTTGGATTGGTTCCCCCACTATATAAAGGTGTCTTCTTCCCCAAAGTTGACTTACCTCTTTTCCCCAAAGCTCCATTGTTGCTCTAAGCTCCATTTTCGCCTGATCTCTCTCCCTAGCCAATCAAACTTGTTGATTTGCTCGGGATTGGTTGAGAAGGCCCCGATCTACACTTCCACCAAGGGAAATTTGATTCCCCCCAGTTATCCCTAGCAGATCTTGTTACCCTTGGGTGTTGAGCACCCTAGACGGTTGAGGTCACCTCGAAGCCATACTCCATTGTGGTGAAACTTCGTGGTGTTTGGGAGCCTCCAAGTGTTGTGGAGATAGCCCCAATCTTGTTTGTAAAGGTTCGGTCGCCGCCTTCAAGGGCACCAATAGTGGAATCACGGCATCTCGCATTGTGTGAGGGCGTGAGGAGATTACGGTGGCCCTAGTGGCTTCTTGGGGAGCATTGTGCCTCCACACCACTGTAACGGAGACGCACTTCCCCTTAAAAGGAAGGAACTTCGGTAACACATCCTCGTCTCCACCGGCTCCACTCTTGGTTATCTTGTGCCTTTACTTTTGCAAGCTTACTTGTGTTGTATCTATTGCTTGCTTGTGTGCTAGTTGTCTTTGCATCATATAGGTTGTCCACGTAGTTGCACATCTAGACAACCTATTTCGTTGCAAGGTTTAAATTGTTAAAGAAAAGTCTAAAAATTGTTAGTTGCCTATTCACCCCCCCTCTAGTCAACCATATCGATCCTTTCAATTGGTATCAGAGCCTCATCTCTTTATTAAGGACTTTGTCGTCCGAAGAGTATGGTTGACACCAACGACGGTGTGGAGGAGCACTCCGGTGTGAATCCCATCTCGTCTTCGGCCGAAGGGGGAACCTCGGTCTCACATGAGGAATTCAATGTGGCTTTAGACACATTGAAAACCTCCATGACGGCCGAGGTTAAAAGCATGTTTTCTGAATTCCTAGAAGGACTTAAACTATCTACCTCGCCGATGAAAGTGGGTGATCCCATTAACAAGGTGACGGATGCTACCTCTGACAAGGGGGAAGATAACAGTGAAAAGAGTCCTTCTACTAGCGGTAGAAATGGCACTGGCATCTTTGCCCATGTGGAACCCCCAGTGTATAGAGGACTGATCCCCTCTACTCATTTGAATCATGCCGGTCCTCCTCCTAAATATGTGAAACATGAAGATTTTGATTCTTGGGTTTATCGCTTCAAGCATCATTTAAAACATGTGAATACTAACCTTTGGAGAATCATTGAAGAAGGTTTCTATCCTCATGACCCAAGCAACTTCACCCCTTGAGAAGACGTGGACAATCAATTCAATGAGACTGCTCTCTTCATCATACAAGATGCAATCCTTCCCGAAGATCTCCCTCATCTTCGACCTCATGTCATGGCTAAAGAAGCATGGAAATGTGTTGAGTCTCTCTATCGAGGAAGTGCTAGCATTCAACGCTCCAACTATGAAGTGGTGCAAGATGAAGCCGATGAGTTTGCAATGAAAGAAGATGAAGAACCTCGTGAGCTCTTTCGAAGAGTGACCAAACTCACGGTCGCACTCCGAGATCATGGGAGCAAGGACATGGATGACAATTGGATCAAGTGCAAGTTCCTCAAGGCCATGATGCCCTACAACAAGGCTATATCCTCCGTCATTCGTCAAAGACCGGACTTCCACTCCATGACCTCAGGTGAAGTGTTGGATGAGTTTGTTGCAATGATCATCTTGGACAAGACCACCGACAATGCGGTGCTCCGTTCTCAAAGGGCAAAGAAGCCCAATCTTGCCTTGAAGGCCAAGGTTAGTGTGGAAGAAGAAGAAGAAGAGGAAGATGAGGAGAGCAACCCCGAAGACACGAAGTATGATTATCATGAGCACATGGCTCTTGTCTCAAGACAATTTTGGAGTAAGAAGAATACAAGACCCAACTTCAACAAGAACAACTCAAGTGGCCTCAAGGGCAAGCAACGAGTTAGAACTTGTTTCAACTATGGCAATGTGAGCCACTTCGTTGCGGATTGTCCTTACGAGAAGCGGGAAGACAATGGTGGCAAGTTCATCCGAAAAGACAAAGCCAAGTCCTTCCCCAACAAGAACAACTTCACCAAGAAGACTCCTACTCGCGGGTTGGTGGTTCAAGAAGAATACCGTGAGGATGACGATGATGATGAAGATAGTGAAACAATGTCCATGGCATCCGTTGCCATTGTCACAACTCCCCGGGTGTCTCTCTTTGATTCACCTAACGAGAACATCACCGCCAAGTGCCTCATGGCTATGGCCACCA
>NW_025238444.1:0-4245 GCF_018294505.1 Triticum aestivum
GGCCAAATCCGGACCTGTGATAGACTTCATATCCGGGGTTGTACACCATTACGGCATCCCCCATAGCATCATCACTGATAACGGCACAAATTTTACTGCCGACGAGGTAAAACTCTAGTGCAAAAACATGGGCATCAAGCTCGATTATGCTTCTGTCTATCACCCACAACCTAACGGCCAGGTCGAACATGCAAATGGTCTTATCATGAGTCACATTAAACCCAGACTAGTGCGGTCCCTCAAGGAATCTAACACGCACTGGGTAGAGGAGCTCGACTCCGTACTCTGGGGGCTACGGACCATGCCGAACCGCACCACCGGATACACACCATTCTTTATGGTGTACGGCGCAGAGGCAGTTCTGCCTTGCGACATAATTCATGACTCACCTCGAGTGCGCATGTACGAAGAAAGAGAAGCCGAGCTCGATTGGCAGGACAACTTGGACGCCTTGGAGGAGAAGCGTCATGTGGCAAAAGCCTGTTCCGCATTTTATCAACAACAGGCTCAAAGATATCAAAGCAGAGAAGTACGGGACAAAAATTACAATGTTGACGAACTAGTTCTACACCTGCTGGATAAGAAAAAGGAAAAACTCAAGACCAAGTGGTAAAGTCCCTTCATAATCGACCAAGTCCTGACTGGTGGAGCGTACCGCCTGCGAGATGCGTCGGATAACCGACTCGAGCCGAACCCATGGAACGCCGCACGTCTCCGAAGATTCTATGCCTAGCGCCGGACTCTGTGTTTGTCTCCTTCCTCTGTCCATTTTTTACATTTCCGGTCTTACATTTCTCTCCTTCCCCTCTTTTCTCTTATAGCCCTTAAAGGCTCATCAAGTAACGCACTACCCGCGCTCATTAAACCTGGGGGCTTCTTTAAACAGAAGCTTATTTATATGGGCTTCACGCCCAACACATGCGTCAAACTTCCGCATGTACCTTTTCTTCACCATTATATGCATCGATATGACTTAAGTTTTGGCCAAGCTGGGTTGCCTGGCTCCTGTGCTTACCCCTACGTTCCCGATTGTTCGGCTAGGCGGTAAAGGGAGCACCTCTGTGATTGTTACTGCCGGATCAACCGGATGTGTACCTCGGACTGGGTGAAGCCAAAAGCTAGCGTTCTTAAGGGAATATTCGGTCGGTGAACTAAAAGACGACCTTTTTTACTTATTTATATACATGCCCCCAGATGATTTTCCTGCATTTGCAGTCCGGACATGCACTTTAGGGCATGCCTCCCAGAGAAAGGAACCCTTAACGGAACTATTCTCTCTGGAAGATGTTTCTTACTAACCATGTAATATAACATAACTAGTTGGGCACTTGTCTGATAAAGCACTAATGACCCCTACGCCTGGTCTCCATGCATACCCCGGTTCGTACATAACCAGTAGGGTATTCGGACACACTCCGGACCGTCAGGTCCCGAGGTAGAAGCGAAAAGGTCGGCAATGACAAACGATCTACAATCCGGCTAGAAGGCATTACACATGTCAATTAAAAATTACATAGTCACTCTGACTGATTGTATTCCTCTTCTATACCATCTAACAGGCTATCTAATTTACAGTCCTGCTGGGAATACTTTGCGGCCAATTCTACTTGGCCGTATACTAAGCTTACAGGGATCTCCTTCCCATCAGGCCCCACAGGTCCGACCTCGGCCATGTGGTTTGGGTCAGACTTCGTAAACCGGGTCTTCACCATGGCCCAGGCCTCCCTAGCGCCTTGTCGGCAGGCCGATATCTTCCACAACCGGAAGCGCCGCCGAGCTCCCTTCAGCTTCTCCGCAAGCTCTCCAAGGCCCTCGGGCATGGAGTGGGAAGGCCATAAGGCTTGGGCAACGCCTCGCATCGCCTGCCGAACTCGCTCGTGCAGTCGCGAGAGCTCGGGAAGAAGGTCACCCGTAGAACCGGGCATCTCCTCTGCAGGACGACCTGTTAGCATTCCTACAGACATTACTCTGTTAGTCGACTTCCTCGCCGAACTCTTTTTTCAAAGTTCGTTTAAGCACTTACTAAATATGCCGCGTCGAAGCCGCTGATTCTCCTTAGTGGAGTCCGACAGCTGGCCACGAACATCTTTAGGTTCAACGTCCAGCTTGGTGTTGGCATCCTGAAGATCATTCTTCTCCTGCCTCACCCTTGTCAGCATACTCTCACCAGCCTTTAGCCGGCGTAAGAGTTGTTGCCTCTCCGGATCAATCCCGGCGCCATCTGCAATATGATTTGTCAGATTTACACCCACGCCGCACTTTGCAACATATTTATCTTTCGAAGCATGGATTACCAGAGGGGGTCTCTTTGGGCTCCCCTGCCACGGCTAGTGCAGCCTCAAGTTGGGCTTTGCACTCTTCCAGCTCCTGGGACAGTAGGGTATTCTTTTCTGTAAGAACCTACATAACAAATGATCCTTAAATCAGTTGTTCTAACTGTTTCAAGTCACTGGGGCTACTGGTATATACATATATTTACCAAAATTTTCTTACCCGTATGTCTTTTACATATTACTCCGTGGCTCTGGCTAAACCATTTTGAGCGGCACGGAGGTACGCATCTCCCAAATTGAAGGCATTCAATGCCTCTTGGGAGAAACAAGCGTCACGGAGAACTGTCCGGCGACGCCTGTGGTTCATGGCACTCTCCACTTCGGAATTGGTGGCAGACAGCCTGTCCGCATCCTCTGTCGGAGGAGCGTCCGGTGCGCGCCTTGTTTTCGCCGCCACTTCCGGGCCAGGCGTTGGAGCCTGGCTGGTGGAGGCGCGATTGGCAACCTCCCCGCATATAGTCCGGGGAGGTCTCTTCGTCCTGAAGAGAGCACGGGCGTTAGTATGCCCTGAAGGGATAACACCAGAGAAATAGATGGTGCGCTATACCTTTGCGTCGGCGCCTCAGTCCGGACTACATTTCTTTTTAACCCACGGGGCCCCACGGCCCCTCATTGGCTATCCGCCGCAGGTTCGGCCTCCCGCCTCGAAAACCTTCCCTGCAAAACACGGTTGTCGTCCGAAAAACTGAAATGCGTGAGAATGGAATCCTTCTCAAGGGAATGAGGCTTCGGTCTCTGTCACCTGGGAGGCCGGGATTAACCCTGGGTAATCGGTCGTAATGGCCACCAAGGTATTATCCTTGCTTAGCTGATGAAACACCCCGTCAATTAGCTCCACCGAGATGTCCGGATCCTCTTCAGAGTCCGGATCGAGGGATCGTTCTGGATCCTCAGGCTGTGGAGGACGGCTGCTTATATCCTTTACTTCCTGACGCAGTTCCTGCATCAAAGTCGTTAGACTACATATTTAATCATGGGAGTATAAAGCGGATGGGCGAGCAAAATCGTCCACTTACCCAACTCGGAGGGTTATACATAGTAAATCCACCCTGCGGGTCAACGCGGAGGAATTCCTCCTCTTCTCCCTTGTACAAAGAGGATAAGATCTTTACTAGAGCGGCAACCGAGGCCGGCCCCTTACGACCATAACGGGTGGCATCGTCCTCCCCGTTAAAATCCCACATGGGGTGGCTTCTATATTGAAGCAGCTGCACCCCCCGCATAATGCATGCGGCCATGACTCCAATCATGGTTAGTCCGGAATGAGCCAATAGTCTTATCCGGCCCATCAGGTAAAGGACGTCCCTGTCGCTTTCCCTTTGAGAGCTCCGCAGACTCCAGCTTAGGCGTTTCTTTAATAGGGCACTGTTGAACTCGGGGAGACCAACCTGGATAGGGTCCGGTAGCGGGACATCATCTATATAAAACCATTCCAAAGGCCAGTCCTCGGACGCCTTCTTTGGGGTTCCGGATAGGTATCCGGTCCCGGCGATGCGCCACACTTCGGCTCCGCCCACTTGATATATAGACCCCTCTTGAGAACGGGGCACCAGGCAGAATATCCTCCTCCACAGCGCGAAATGAGCCTCAACACCCAAAAATAACTCGCAAAGGGCGACGAAGCCCGCGATATGCAATATAGAGGTGGGCATGAGATTGTGCAGCTGGAGGCCGTAGAACTCCAGAAGCCCATGGAGAAATGGATGAATTGGAAATCCCAGTCCCCTTATTAGATAGGGGACGAGGCACACCCGCTCTCCTTTGGAGGGATTGGGGGTGCTCTCCGCTTGTTTTCCGCCATTATAGGTGGCGAGTCCAGCTCGGACCGGGACCATATAGGCCTAAGGGAGAAATCCCTTGGCCTGAAGCGACACTAACTCGCTGTGCGGGATGGAGCAACTCTCCCAGTCTC
>NW_025238445.1:0-4245 GCF_018294505.1 Triticum aestivum
TAGAAAAATTCGAAAAATCCAAAATTTTTTGTGGTGGTAGATAATTTGAAGCGTGAGGTGCGCCCCAAAATTCATCTCATTTGAGCATCTGAGCAGCTCTCGGCAAAAAATACAAAATCAGGGTCTTTAAAAATGTTCACTGTTCACGCACTGTTTTGACCCGATTTGTCTCTTTTGCCGAGAGCTTCTCAGATGTACAAATAAGTTGAATTTCGGGGCGCACCTCACGCGTCAAATTATCAACCACCACAAAAAAAATTGGAATTTTTTGAATTTTTCTAGTATTTTTTTTGATTTTTTTGCTGAGAGGGAGCAGATGAGCCCGGGCACCGTTTTGAGTTTTCCACTCGTTTGCGCTTTCTCACCTCAAAGGATTTACTAATAGTCGTAATTCGGGATAGCCACCAAGTAAAAGCTGGCTTGCTGTAGCTAAACCCCACATGGCCTTCTTGATACTAATGCATGTATGATAGGATCTGATGTAAGTCTTGATGAGTACCTTTGTACTCATGTTTGCTTAATTTATGTTTTGCATAGGAGACCTCGGTCTCACTAGTACTTCCGCATGGACTTCGATGAATAGCTTGTTACCTCGGCTACGATCTTGTACCCTTGGGAGGGTTTTATAGATAGTCAGGCTTCTCAGTATTTTCATTTCTAGTTGTCTGTACTCAGACATGGTATGCTTCCGTTGCTTGTATGCTCTGTATGTTGGGTCATGTGACCCTTGTTTGTAATATAATGCTATCTTGGCTCTTCTGGGTCTTTGATCTATATGAGTTGTTGGGTTATGTTGTGATGGCATGTTGTACAATACATACTTGCATGTTATGCTTACCAAATTATGCTTATCGTTAAGACACATGACTGCAAGCAACCGTTTGAGAGAGATCAGGTAAAGTACACTGCTCTGTTACATGGCAATGTTAATTTCAGGGCCATTATTGAATTGCTTCTTTTGGAACACACTTCGTATAGAGTGAAGATGCAGACGTATTTTTGCGCGATCGAAAGAAGGAATTTTTTTTCTCCAACACATAAACACTCTTTCAATTCAAACCAGTATTCTGGTAACGGTGTGCATCCCAAGTTAAAAAGGATGGTAATGCTAATTGTTGGGACTAAATTATATTGTTATATAACTTTCTTGGACTAAATGTTATTAAGTAAACATGTGTGTTCCGTATCCTATTAATATGTGTGCATCTTGTCAATTTGTTCCCATTGGTGCAATGTTTATTTGATCTTATTATTAGGTATTATGGGAAAGTTAGTAACAAGTATTGCCCTTGAGCAAGCTCTTTCTATTTATGTGATTCAGTTAACAATTTCTGTGGACACGAGCATGGCCTTGCCATCGTTGGGTTTGCTGTTACACTATAGTTTGTTGTTGATGTGGTAGATAACTGTGCTATCTTACAAAGTGTTTGTACTAGGATCTTCTCAGGGATAGTTTTTTTATTTATTAATTCGTTTTACATAGTGAAAATGTCCCTAATTATTCTCTGTTGTGTTTAATTAGCCTGCCAATTTTTCATATGTATCCTTTGCCCTGACAAAAGGTCATTTTGCCACTGCCTTAGAAGTTAATTGTCTTCATATATTCAGATCAGTTGTAGATTCAATCATTTACATGTGCGAGTAGGTGTTCCTTCGGTAACTTGACATGAAAATAATATTGGGCATGGCAGGTTATATTATCAATACATGATGTATGTTAACTGAAAGAGAAACTCCAAATTTGCGAAGATGTTATGATTTCAGAGATTAACGCAAATAAAATACTTGCTTTCCTAATTATAAGTTCCTTTGTGTTCTCGGTTGGGTTCCAAGTTGATACGTTAAGCTGACAAATAATGCATGTATCCAGATTTTATATATGTACCAGCTAGATTGGCCATTAATTTCTTATAGAGCAATATTTATTTTAGCTAACTCCCAAGGAAATCGATATAAAAAATCCTGTCTAAACACTAAATGTCCTTGCAGATCTTGTTCTCATGTTGTCAATTCAAGGCGATCACGAGATATTCTCATGCAGTTTATAAGGTTTACTTGGAG
The DNA here is from genome assembly GCF_018294505.1 of Triticum aestivum. Taxonomy (NCBI): domain Eukaryota; kingdom Viridiplantae; phylum Streptophyta; class Magnoliopsida; order Poales; family Poaceae; genus Triticum; species Triticum aestivum. The sequence goes on from NW_025238445.1 coordinate 2,062, forward strand.
ATTAAAATATTGATAATGTTTCTAATCCCTTCGAATGACTTCGCTATTATCCGCATTATGTTTCTAAATGCCTATGCTCTATATAATTGGTCACTCAATTAGCATTAGATTCCTCAACCAGTGCAGCTTCATTTTTTTTCTTTGGTCGAATATTGTTCATTTTTATGTTGACAAAGATCCAGCTCTGATCTAAGGTTAAGATTCTGGTCACTTTTGTGAGGTTTTTCATCAAAGATTCTCTTTAGAGTCCTATTTTATATCTTTATATATGGTTCTTTACATGGAAGCACTATATTCTCTTGCTGATATTACTCTTTTGCTATTATACAGATTTTGATGCACCTGCAGAATCATGACAGTACATAGAGAAATTCATCAACAGATTGTTGCAACACTCAACCGATATCTGTTCCGAGGCGTTACCAAGTACTACAGCTGGATTAGTGCGCACAATCACGCCCCAAGAGACGCGCCTAGGGCGCGTCCCAGCCACTAGTGTTGTTCATGCATGGCTACATGTACGTGCATCTCAATTAATCCCTTCTTGGATCAGAACCCACGTGGTATCTCAGCCTCTCTCTATATCTATAAATATAGTGTATGTAGCTAGCCTGAAACAGGTCACAAGCAAAGCAATCTCCATTGTGACAACGTACAAGCAGAAGCACATCATGGGATTGGGAACTACCACCGGCACCACCGTACGGATCGTTTCCGCGCGCATGGTCCAGCCGCCAAGCGGTGGCGGTGGCACGCCATCGGAAGACATCCACCTCACGCCCTGGGACCTTCGTCTGCTCACCATATACTACATACAGATGGGTATCGTCCTGCCCAAGCCTCCTGTCGGAGGCAAGAGCTTGGTTGACGCCCTGGCCTCCTCCTTGGCGCGCACCCTCGTCCGGTACTACCACTTTGCCGGCCGGCTGGCCGTCGAGGAGCTCGGCGACGGGACTGTCACCGTCTCTCTGCGATGCACCGGGGAAGGCGCCGAGCTCGTCCACGCGGAGGCGCCCGGCGTGGCCGTGGCGGACCTGATGGGCTCGGTGCACACCTCGTCGCCCGTGGACTCTGCCTTCTTCTCGCTGAGCGGCGTGCTTAACGGGGACGCCGCTATCCAGTCACTCCCTGTGCTGTCTGCGCAGGTGACTGAGCTGGCGGACGGCGTCTTCATCGCGGTGTCCATGAACCACTCTGTGGGCGATGGCACAAACTTCTGGGACTTGTTCAACACATGGTCGGAGATCCACCGAGGAGGCGATGTTAACAACACGACGCCATTACTGCACGGCAGGTGGTTCGTGGAGACGAGTCCTGTGCCGATCCCCTTGCCGTTGAGCAAACTGCAACACGTCCTCCAGCGGTTCCACCTCCCGCCGGTGCGAGAGGCCTTCTTCACCTTCTCAGCTGCGAGCGTGAAGAAGCTCAAGGCGAGGGCGAACGAGGAGATGGCCACCAACGCCATCTCGTCGCTGCAGGCTCTGCTGGCGCACCTTTGGCGGGCAGTGTGCCGGGCCCGGCGCGTTCCGAAGGGGCAGGAGACCTTCTACGTCCTCGTCATCGGCTGCCGGGGGCGCGTGCACGGCATCGCGCCAGGCTACGTGGGCAGCGCCCTGGTGGTCGGAAGGGCGGTCTGTGCCGCCGGCGAGGTCCAAGACAAGGGGCTAGGCTGGACGGCCTGGCAGCTGAACCGCACCGTGGCATCCTTCGACGAGGCCACGTTGAGGGAGTTCCTAGACCGCTGGGTCCGGGAACCCACGTTCCCCTACTCCAAGGACCTGTCGGCACGGGGCGGGCTGGAGATGAGCAATTCGCCTCTGTTCAACGTCTTCGGGAACGACTTCGGGTGGGGGAGGCCCCTCGGCGTCCGTAGTGGCTTCGGCGCCGACGACAAGTCGGACGGCAAGGCCACGGTGTTCGAGGGGCCGGAGGGGGGAGGAAGCATGTCGCTGGAGGTGTGCTTGGCGCCGGACGTGCTGGAGAGGCTGCTCGCCGACCACGAGTTCATGGACGCGGTCACCCTTCCACTTCCACTTCCTGCGTGACCACTCTTCTTCTGCGTCGGCAACCACTGTTTTTTTCCCAATAAGTCACTCTTCTTCAGTGGCAACTCCTGTATTTTTTTTCAATAATGTCATCAGTGCCGCGTGCGGAGGCTCAACCATGAGTTCAGAGTTTTTTTTT
>NW_025238446.1:0-4245 GCF_018294505.1 Triticum aestivum
GTAGACGAGGTCTCTTGGAGACTCTCGGGCTCTGGCAAGTTCACTGTCAAGTCAATGTATAGAGAGCTGTGCCACGGGCATGCCCCTATGGCAGCCTCGGGGCTTTGGAAGGCGCGAATCCCGCTAAAAATTAAGGTCTTTCTTTGGCAATTATGTCAGGATCGCCTCCCTACCTCTATCAATATAGCTAAGCGCAATGGCCCTGCTTCCGGACCGTGCGCTTTGTGTCATAACGCGGAAGATGCTGACCACGCGTTCTTTCGCTGCCCTTTGGCGCGGTTTGCTTGGAGTGCGGTCAGGGAGGCCACTGGGGTGGATTGGGATCCACGCTCACGCTCTGAGCTTGTGTCTTACTTATCTTCGATCCCGGGCTCTTTGTGCCGGATAATGTGGACGTGTGCTTCGGCCTTGCTATGGGCCTTATGGCATATTCGTAACAAGTTTACTATTGAGGGAGCGTTTCCCTCTCACCCCGCTGATGTTATCTTCAAATGCATCTTATTCTTGCAGCAGTGGGCTCCACTGGGAAGACAACAGGATGCTGATCTCCATCGACATGCTATCGCATGGCTCCACACCGTCTACTCGGTGTCCCGAGCCCCGTTGCCTCCTCCGTCTGCTGCCTTATAGGGTTAGGCGGCCCTTTTGGTCCTGCTTCTTTTGAGCCTGCGTGCTCGTTATTCTGGCTAGCTATGCCATGTAACGCACTTATCACCGTTCTTGCCTTTTGGCTCTTCTTCGAAACTTGGCTGTCTAGCTTCGGTTCCGTTTAGTTGGTCTTGTTCCATGTATGCACGCTGCCTAATGTTCTGGGCTTTATTAATTTAAAGCCGGACGTCTCTGACGTCTATGTTCTAAAAAAAATGAAAAAATGACAGACTATAAGACATGGCAGGACGCCTACCAGCCTGATATCAAAATGGATAGCTACATTTCGCTCACATTAATCAGACTAACCTAGCTGTACTGAACCTCCATCACCACTGTTAGTTCGATCCTGAATTACAGCCTCCTGGTCTCCATCAAAATGTGCTCCTCCCTCCGCCTGGTCAAGAGATTCTTCATTGTCCCCCTCGCTCTCGCTGAACCCAGACACGGGGGCGCAGCTACAGTTCTCTCCTCGCTGCTCATCCCTTCGTTCAGCATCTGCCCGTATGACCCATGTCCAAATCCGCCGACCACAGCCCCCCGGGACCCATTGGCCGATTCATCATCTCCGCGGCAGGCGGCACCAATCAACTCCATTAGGGCCGCAGCGCTTGCCTCCTCGTCGGGGAAGATTGGCAGCCTATGGGTGTTCATCCACCCTCTGTCAATCTTGACGCTACCTACTAAATTGGAAGAATAAAATTTCGTTTGAATGCAAGGCTATCTTGTTATGTTGATCTCCTCTGAGTAGGCCCAACGGCCTGCCAGGCCCTTGGTCAATGCGCCCTGATCGGGGGCGCCCAACCCATTATGGTTGGTGGGCCCCTATGACCCGCGCGATATTAACAGAGGTGGGGGCTGGGGCACGACTTACGAGGTTAATCGCTGCCACAATCCCCACCTACAATCCCTACTGATCTAGGGTTAGCGCGGTGCTCACGGGAAGCTCCACCGCCGCCATCCGCTCTCTACCATCACCAACCAACTTCACCATGGCCGGCGCTGGATCGAGCTCATCTGGACAAGGAGAAGGTAGGTTCGCCGGAATGATCTAACCGTCCCGATCCAAAGCATTCTATCAATGGTATCAGCCAGATCGGGTTAGATTTTTCGGTCGAAAAGAAATCAGAGAAAGAAATCCCCTCCCCCCAAAGAACCCTAGAAGGGCAAAGAAATCTCAAATAATGAATCCTCAACGGAAAAAGTAGCGCCGCCGCTATGGTCGCGTCGTTCCTCTCGATCCCCGCACGCATCGGCAAACCGAGGTGCGGGGAAGAAGAACATAGCCTCTCCAAGGGGGCAAAAGGGCACCACCACCGCACCGCTTGACGGCGGCACGCTCTCCCTTCTGGAGTCGCGCGCACGGGCAAGGGGGACGGGAGAGGCGCCGCTGTGTTGCATACACAGAGGAGCAGAGCAGGGCTCTGTTGGCATCTCTGATCTCTCTCTTTCTCTCACTGGTTTCGGTGGAAAGAGGGAGGAAGGAAAAGAGGTGAGGAGCACGTGGCGGTGGGATCGCGCGCCGACGCGCCGTCGCTGGCGGGCCACTCCACTCGGCCGGTAGAGGAAGGAAACAGAAAGGGGGAAAGGAAAGGAGGCGCGGGCGTGGCGCAGTGGAACCGCTGCCGTCGCCAGCGGCTGGCCCGGGCGGCAGGGGAGCAGCTTCTGCCTCTGCCGTTTTCGGGTGAAGAAGGGGATCGAGAAGAGAGTGGGGGCGCTAGGGTTAGAGTGGGGTCGGACTCCCTGTTTTGTTCCAGCGAAACCAGCGGATAGCCGTCCGATCGTCTTGAATGGCCCTTGGGCCGAAAGTGACGAGGCCGGTAGCCGGATGCGCGCTGAACAGGCCTTGGGCTGCTGGGCCATTTTCGGCAAGCTCAGGCGCGAGCGGCACAGAGCGAGGTCGTCTAGGCCTTCTGCCGCGTGCACTGCGCTCTACTGTAGCTATTTTTATCTGTTTAGAAAATAGAAAAGTAAAAGAAATGTCTTTGAAAAGTAAGAATAAAAATTTCATGAATTTGTATTCATGTTTTTCCGCTGCGTAAATAATTAATAGTGCTCTTTTACAAAGAAAATGAAAGTTTAGATAGAATTATGTTTTAAGAGCATGTTAAAGAGATTATTCAAATGAATATGATTATGTTATTTTTATGACCAACGTTGTTCATAACATGATCATGTTTTATTATTGAAATTTAAAGGTGCATTTATTTCTAATTTTTGCCCAACGGTAATATAGATTTAATTGCATAGACAATTGTATGTTTAATTTGATCAACGTTAGATTAATGCATATGATTGTTATATTGATGTCACTTAAATTGTGATTTCAGGAGGCTTTCACTTGATGAGTTGCCTAAAAGATGTTCCGACACTCAGAGGTGACAATCACACTGAGTGGAGGAAGAAAGTTGAACTGACATTTGTCTGTGCTGATCTGGACTGGGTTCTGGATGAACCATAGCCGGTCAGACCTACAGAGCCAGTAAGAGAGGCCACTGATGATGATGATGCGTGGGATAAAAGGAAGGGAGATTATGCTCCTTTGGAGATGTCATACATCATAGAAAACCAAAAGTGGGTCAATGCAAACAAAAAGTGCATGACATTTATAAAGAATACAATTGAGAGCGCCATTGTGGGCTCCATTGCAGAGTGTACTTTCGCAGGGGAGTTGCTTACAAAGATAAAGAGCCAGTTCACTGGCTCTTCAAAGATATATGCCACCTAGGTGTTAGAGCAACTGGTGACAGAACGCTACACAAGTGGTAGTCATGGAATAAGAGAGCACATCCACATCCTCAGGATAAGCAATATGGCATGAAAGCTCAAGCCCATGGATGTGGATCTGGAGATCAAACCAGCACTCCTGGTCCACCTAGTCATTGCTTCACTCCCGAAGGAATTTGAAATCTTTGTTGTAAACTACAATATGTCACCTGGAACATGGGACATTGAAAAGACAATAGCAATGTGTGTCCAAGAAGAGGACAGACTTAAAGCCTCACATGGTGGTTCACTCTGTTGGGGAACGTAGTAATTTCAAAATTCTCCTACGCACACGCAAGATCATGGTGATGGCATAGCAACGAGAGGGGAGAGTATTGTCCACGTACCTCGTAGACCGTAAGCGGAAACGTTATGACAATGCGGTTCATGTAGTCGTACGTCTTCACGATCCGACCGATCCAAGCACCGAACGTACGGCACCTCCGTGTTCAGCACACCTTCAGCTCGATGACGTTCCCCGGGCTCCGATCCAGCAAAGCCTCGGGGATGAGTTCTGTCAGCACGACAGTGTGGTGACGATGATGATGTTCTATCGGCGCAGGGCTTTGCCTAAACTCCGCGACGATATGACCGAGGTGGAATATGGTGGAAGGGGGCACCGCACACGGCTAAGGAACGATCCGTAGATCAACTTGTGTGTCTAGGGTGCCCCCCTGCCCCCGTATATAAAGGAGCAAGGGGGGGTGCGGCCGGCCCTAGGAGGAGGCGCGCCGGAGGAGTCCTACTCCCACCGGGAGTAGGACTCCCCCTTTTTCTAGTTGGATTAGGACTTGGGGGAGGGAAAGAGGAAAGGGGGGCGCCCCCCCCCCC
>NW_025238447.1:0-4245 GCF_018294505.1 Triticum aestivum
GAATTCCTTGAATATCCATGATGCTAATGATATGCAAAGCCACAAGCTTGGGGAAGCTATGTTTGATGAAGATGATATTTTTTTGTCCCCCAAGTTTTGTTGAGCAAAATTAGTATGATGAAAGCATGCCTCCTATTTATGATGATTATATTGATGAAAGTGGATTTGGAGAGGTCATGACTTTATTTGGTGATGAATCCACTATCTCAGAAGAGGTCCCAATTGATTATGAGAACAAAGTTGCTATCTATGATGATTATTGTGATGACTTGTATGCTATAAAGAATAATGATATACATGAAACTTGTCATCATGATTTTAGTTTTCAATTGGATTATGCCTCATATGATAGTTATTTTGTTGAGTTTGTTCCCACTACTATTCATGAGAACAAATTTGCTTATGTGGAGAGTAATAAAAATTCTATGCTTGTGGATCATGAAAAGAATGCTTTATGTGATAGTTATATTGCTGAATTAAATCATGATGCTACTGAAAATTATTATGAGGGAGGACCATATGCTTGTAGGAATTGCAATAATATCAAGTTTTCTCTCTATGTGCTTAAAGTTTTGAAGTTATGCTTGTTTTGCCCTCCTATGCTAGTTGATTATTGTTCACATAAGTTGTTTGCCCACAAAATCCTATGCATAGGAAGTGGGTTAGACTTAAATGTGCTATTCATATTCTTCATGATGCTCTCTTTATAGTTCAATTCTTATCTTTTATGTGAGCATCATTGAAATCATCATGCCTAGCTAGGGGCGTTAAACAATAGCGCTTGTTGGGAGGCAACCCAATTTTATTTTTGTTCCTTGCTTTTTGTTCCTGTTTAGTAACAAATAATTTATCTAGCCTCTGTTATGATTGAGTTTTCATGTTTTAATTAGTGTTTGTGCCAAGTAGAACCTTTGGGAAGACTTGGGGAAAGTCTTTGTGATCTTGCTGTAAAAAACAGAAACTTTAGCACTCACGCGAATTGCTGCCATTTTTTATTGAAGAGTGATATTTAGTTAATTCTTTTTGAAGATGATTAATAGATAAATTCCTCACGTCCAGAAATTTATTTTAGAATTTTTGGGGTTCCATAAGTAGTCGAAACCTACAGATTACTACAGACTGTTCTGTTTTTGACATATTCTGTTTTCTATGTGTTGTTTGCTTATTTTGATGAATCTATGAGTAGTATCGGATGGTATGAACAATAGATGGGTTGGAATAGAGTAGATATTACACCAATATGAATTTAGAATGAGTTCACAACAGTACCTAAGTGGTGATTTATTTTCTTATACTAACGGAGCTTACGAGTTTTCTGTTAAGTTTTGTGTTGTGAAGTTTTCAAGTTTTGGGTAAAGATTCGATGGACTATGGAATAAGGAGTGGCAAGAGCCTAAGATTGGGGATTCCCAAGACACCCCAAGGTAAAATCCAAGGACACCAAAAAGCCTAAGCTTGGGGATGCCCCGGAAGGCATCCCCTCTTTCGTCTTCGTCTATCGGTAACTTTACTTGGAGCTATTTTTTTATTCGCCACATGATATGTGTTTTGCTTGGAGCGTCTTGTATGATTTGAGTCTTTGCTTTTTAGTTTACCACAATCATACTTACTGTACACACCTTTTGAGAGAGACACGCATGAATTGGAATTTATTAGAATACTCTATGTGCTTCACTTATATCTTTTGAGCTATATAATTTTTGCTCTAGTGCTTCACTTATATCTTTTAGAGCACGGCGGTGGTTCTATTTTATAGAAATAATTGATCTCTCATGCTTCACTTATATCATTTTGAGAGTCCTTTAGAACAACCTGGCAATAATAAAAACTTTCATATAAGTGCATTGAATACTAAGAGAAGTGTGATACTTGATGATTGTTTCGAGATATGGAGATGGTGATATTAGAGTCATGCTAGTTGAGTAGTTCTGAATTTGAGAAATACTTGTGCTGAAGTTTGTGATTCCCGTAGCATGCATGTATGGTGAACCGTTATGTGATGAAGTCGGAGCATGATTTATTTATTGATTGCCTTCTATATGAGTGGCGGTCAGGGACGAGCGATGGTCTTTTCCTACCAATCTATCCCCCTAGGAGCATGCGCGTAGTACTTTGTTTTGATAACTAATAGATTTTTGCAATAAGTATATGAGTTATTTATGACTAATGTTGAGTCCATGGATTATACGCACCCTCACCCTTCCACCATTACTAGCCTCTCTAGTAACGCACAAATTTTGCCGGTACCATAAACCCACCATATATCTTCCTCAAAACAGCCACCATACCTACCTATTATGGCATTTCCATAGCCATTTTGAGATATATTGCCATGCAACTTTCCACCGTTCCGTTTATTATGACACGCTTCATCATTGTCATATTGCTTTGCATGATCATGAAGTTGACATCGTATTTGTGGCAAAGCTATCGTTCATAATCCTTTCATACATGTCACTCATGAGTCATTGCACATCCCGGTTCACCGCCGGTGGCATTCATATAGAGTCATATTTTGTTCTAAGTATCGAGTTGTAATTCTTGAGTTGTAATAAAATAAAAGTGTGATGATCATCATTATTAGAGCACTATCCCATGTGAGGAAAGGATGATGGAGACTATGATTCCCCCACAAGTCGGGATGAGACTCCGGACGAAAAAAAGAAACAAAAGAGGCCAAAAAAAGAGAAAAGGCCCAAATAAAAAAAATAAAAAAAATGAGAGAAAAAGAGAGAAGGGGCAATGCTACTATCCTTTTACCACACTTGTGCTTCAAAGTAGCATCATGATCTTCATGATAGAGAGTCTCCTATGTTGTCACTTTCACATACTAGTGGGAATTTTTCATTATAGAACTTGGCTTGTATATTCAATGATGGGCTTCCTCAAAATGCCCTAGGTCTTCATGAGCAAGCAAGTTGGATGCACGCCCACTTAGTTTCTTTTTGAGCTTTCATATAGTTATAGCTCTAGTGCATCTGTTGCATCGCAATCCCTACTCACTCACATTGATATCTATTGACGGGCATCTACATAGCCCGTTGATACGCCTAGTTGATGTGAGACTATCTTCTCCTTTTTTTTTCTCCACAACCACCATTCTATTCCACCTATAGTGCTATGTCCATGGCTCACGCTCATGTATTGCATGAAGATTGAAAATGTTTGAGAACATCAAAAGGATGAAACAATTGCTTGGCTTCTCATCGGGGTTGTGCATGATTTAAATATTTTGTGTGATGAAGATATAGCATAGCCAGACTATATGATTTTGTAGGGATAGCTTTCTTTGGCCATGTTATTTTGAGAAGACATGATTACTTTGTTAGTATGCTTGAAGTATTATTATTTTTATGTCAATATTAAACTTTTGTCTTGAATCTTTCAGATCTGAATATTCTTGCCACAATAAAGAGAATTACATGGATAAATATGTTAGGTAGCATTCCACATCAAAAAATTTGTTTTTATCATTTACCTACTCGAGGACGAGCAGGAATTAAGCTTGGGGATGCTGATACGTCTCCAACGTATCTATAATATTTGATTGTTCCATGCTATTATATTATCTGTTTTGGATGTTTATGGGCTTTATTATACACTTTTATATTATTTTTGGGACTAACCTATTAACAGGAGGCCCAGCCCAAATTGTTGTTTTCTTGCCTATTTCAGTGTTTCGAAGAAAAGGAATATCAAACGGAGTCCAAACGGAATGAAACCTTCGGGAGAGTTATTTTTGGAACGGAAGCAATCCAGGAGACTTGGAGTAGACATCAGGGAAGCTTCAAGGTGGCCACGAGGCAGGGAGGCGCGCCTGCCCCCCTGGGCGTGCCCCCACCCTCGTGGGCCCCTCGTGGCTCCCCCGACCGACTTCTTCGCCTATATATGTCCATATACCCTAAAAACATGGATGAGCGGAATAGATCGGGAGATCCGCCGCCAGAAGCCTCCGTAGCCACTGAAAACCAATCTAGACTCATTCTGGCACCCTGCCGGAGGGGGGAATCCCTCCCCGGTGGCCATCTTCATCATCCCGGTGCTCTCCATGACGAGGAGGGAGTAGTTCTCCCTCGGGGCTGAGGGTATGTACCAGCAGCTATGTGTTTGATCTCTCTCTCTCGTGTTCTTGAGGTGGTACGATCTTGATGTATCGTGAGCTTTGCTATTATAGTTGGATCTTATGATGTTTCTCCCCCTCTACTCTCTTGTAATGGATTGAGTTTTCCCTTTGAAGTTATCTTA
>NW_025238448.1:0-4245 GCF_018294505.1 Triticum aestivum
AGACGAACCGCGACCAAAGGCCTGGGCCCAGGGCGCTCGGTGGCCAGCTGGTGCACGTGAGGGGATTTAGTCGCGGTTGGCCAGGCCAACCGCGACTAAAGGTGCCCAAAGGCCTTTAGTCGCGGTTGGCCAGGCCAACCGCGACTAAAGCTCCTCCCCTATATATACCAGTTCAGCACGCTCACTTAGCCATTTGGTGCCACTTCTCTTCACAAGCTTCACAAGGGGGTGTAGGTTTGCTTTTGGTTCCTCTTATGCACACAAGGTGTTTGATGAAATGCCCCAAGAGGGTGAAACAAACATGATATGAAGTGTTGGAGCCACACTTGAGGTTCCTCATTTATTTTTTCCTCCTCGATCGCGGTTAGCAACTTGAACCTTTCATGCATGTGTGTCATTGATAAAATATGCATGTGTGTTGTTCATGTTTAATTTCTATTGTTTATAGCTAGTTACTTTAACAAATGCATGATGGTTAATTATATATTTTATATTATAATAACGCAGATGAATCGGCAATGGATGTACGGTAACCGACTCTCCCGCGAGTTCACTACGGGTTTGAAAGATTTCCTCGTAGTGGCTAATGCGAACAAGCAGAAGGGTTTTGTTATCTGTCCATGTGTTGACTGTAAGAATCAGAAGGGTTACTCTTCCTCAAGAGAAGTTCACCTGCACCTGCTTCGGCACGGTTTCATGCCAAGCTATAATTGTTGGACCAAGCATGGAGAAAGAGGGGTTATAATGGAAGAAGATGAAGAAGGGGATGATTTCATCGATGAAAGCTATCTTGCTAATTTCGGTGATACTTTCATGGAGGATGCTGAAGGTGAAGGGGAAGGTGAAGGGGCAGGTGAAGGGGAAGGTGAAGGGGAAGGGGCAGGTGAAGGGGAAGGTGAAGGTGAAGGTGAAGAAGAGGCACGCGATGAGACCGTTGATGATCTTGGTCGGACCATTGCTGATGCACGGAGACGCTGCAAAACTGAAAAGGAGAGGGAGAATTTGGATCGCATGTTAGAGGATCACAGAAAGTCGTTGTACCCTGGATGCGATGATGGTCTGAAAAAGCTGGTCTGCACACTGGATTTGCTGAAATGGAAGGCACAGGCAGGTGTAGCTGACTCGGCATTTGAAAACTTGCTGAAAATGTTGAAGAATATGTTTCCAAAGAATAACGAGTTGCCCGCCAGTACGTACGAAGCAAAGAAGGTTGTCTGCCCTCTAGGTTTAGAGGTTCTGAAGATACATGCATGCATCAACGACTGCATCCTCTACCGCGGTGAATACGAGAATTTGAATGAATGCCCGGTATGCACCGCATTGCGTTATAAGATCAGAGGCGATGACCCTGGTGACGATGTTGAGGGCGGGAAACCCAGGAAGAGGGTTCCCGCCAAGGTGATGTGGTATGCTCCTATAATACCACGGTTGAAACGTCTGTTCAGGAACAAAGAGCATGCCAAGTTGTTGCGATGGCACAAAGAGGACCGTAAGTCGGACGGGGAGTTGAGACACACCGCAGATGGAACGCAATGGAGAAAGATCGACAGAGAGTTCAAAGATTTTGCAGCTGACGCAAGGAACATAAGATTTGGTCTAAGTACAGATGGCATGAATCCTTTTGGCGAGCAGAGCTCCAGCCATAGCACCTGGCCCGTGACTCTATGCATCTACAACCTTCCTCCTTGGTTGTGCATGAAGCGGAAGTTCATTATGATGCCAGTGCTCATCCAAGGTCCGAAGCAACCCGGCAACGACATCGATGTGTACCTAAGGCCATTAGTTGATGAACTTTTACAGCTGTGGGGCAGACCTGGTGTCCGTGTGTGGGATGAGCACAAAAAAGAGGAATTTAACCTACGAGCGTTGCTTTTCGTAACCATCAACGATTGGCCTGCTCTTAGTAACCTTTCGGGACTGTCAAATAAGGGATACAATGCATGCACGCACTGCTTACATGAGACTGAAAGTGTACATTTGCCAAATTGTAAGAAGAACGCGTACCTTGGGCATCGTCGATTTCTTCCGAAAATTCATCCAGTAAGAAAGAAAGGCAAGCATTACAACGGCAAGGCAGATCACCGGCCGAAGCCTGCGGAACGCACTGGTGCTGAGGTATTTGATATGGTCAAGGATTTGAAAGTCATCTTTGGAAAGGGTCCTGGCGGACAATCAGTTCCGAAGGGAGCTGACGGGCACGCAGCCATGTGGAAGAAGAAATCTATATTCTGGGAGCTAGAATATTGGAAAGTCCTAGAAGTCCGCTCTGCAATCGACGTGATGCACGTTACGAAGAATATTTGCGTGAACCTCCTAAGCTTCTTGGGCGTGTATGGGAAGACAAATGATACAAAGGAAGCACGGCAGGACCAACAACGTTTGAAAGACCCTGATGACCGGCATCCGGAATGGTTTCAAGGTCGTGCCAGCTACGCTCTGACCAAAGAAGAGAAGGTCATCTTTTTTGAATGCCTGAGCAGTATGAAGGTCCCGTCTGGATTCTCGTCCAATATAAAGGGAATAATAAACATGGCGGAGAAAAAGTTCCAAAACCTGAAGTCTCACGACTGCCACGTGATTATGATGCAATTGCTTCCGATTGCTTTGAGGGGGCTCCTGCCGGAAAATGTTCGAGTAGCCATTGTGAAGCTATGTGCATTCCTCAATGCAATCTCTCAGAAGGTAATCAATCCAGAAGATCTACCACGGTTACAGAACGATGTGATCCAATGTCTTGTCAGTTTCGAGTTGGTGTTCCCGCCATCCTTCTTCAATATTATGACGCACCTCTTGGTTCACCTGGTCGAAGAGATTTTCATTCTCGGTCCTGTATTTCTACACAATATGTTCCCCTTCGAGAGGTTCATGGGAGTATTAAAGAAATATGTTCGTAACCGTGCTAGGCCAGAAGGAAGCATCGCCAAGGGCTATGGAAATGAGGAGGTAATTGAGTTTTGTGTTGACTTTGTTCCTGACCTTAAGCCGATTGGTCTTCCTCGATCGCGGCACGAGGGGAGACTAAGTGGAAAAGGCACGATCGGAAGGAAATCAACGACATGTATGGACGGCCATTCTCTGACTGAAGCACACCACACTGTACTGACCAATTCCAGCTTGGTGGCTCCGTACTTTGAGAAACACAAGAATATTTTACGCTCGGACAACCCGGGGAAGCCTGAATCCTGGATTAGGAAGGCCCACATGGAGACTTTCGGCAGTTGGTTGAGAAAACATTTAATGAATGACAATGATGTTGTAGATCAGCTGTACATGTTGGCCAAGACACCATCTTCGACTATAACGACTTTCCAAGGGTACGAGATAAATGGGAATACATTTTACACGATCGCCCAAGATAAAAAGAGCACCAACCAAAGCAGTGGTGTCCGCTTTGATGCAGCAACCGAGAATGGGCAAAAGGTCACATATTATGGTTACATAGAGGAGATATGGGAACTTGACTATGGACCCTCCTTTAAGGTCCCTTTGTTCCGGTGCAAATGGTTCAAGCTAACAGGAGGTGGGGTAAAGGTGGACCAGCAATACGGAATGACAATGGTGGATTTCAACAATCTTGGTTACCTTGACGAACCATTCGTCCTAGCGAAAGATGTCGCTCAGGTTTTCTATGTGAAGGACATGAGTAGCAAACCGAGGAAACGGAAAGATAAGAAAACGATCAGTACATCATGCGATGATCCAACGCGCCACATTGTTCTTTCAGGGAAAAGAAACATCGTGGGAGTGGAGGACAAGACAGACATGTCAGAAGATTATAATATGTTTGCTGAAATTCCGCCCTTCAAAGTGAACACCGACCCAAGCTTTAAGTTAAATGACGAGGATGCTCCATGGATACGGCACAATCGTAAGCAAGCAGGGACACAAGGGAAGAAATGATGTGTAATAATTTATTGTACCAAACTTTGTTGAATGGATCATGTGAATTATATTACCCGTGATGTGTTTGGTGTCCATTTTCGAATGATACATGAAATTTGGAGTGATGTAGTCCATGACGCTCTGCAGAGTCCGGCCGTACCACCATAGCCGACGACCGGCCTCTGGTATATTATTTTGAATTGAATTAGTTTTATTTTTCTTAATTTTTTGATATATTATTTGTATTTTTAGAATTTTGAATTGAATTAGTTTTATTTTTCTGAATTTTTTGATATATTATTTGTATTTTTAACATATTGAATTGAATTAGTTTTATTTTTCTTAATTTTTTGATATATTATT
>NW_025238449.1:0-4245 GCF_018294505.1 Triticum aestivum
ACACGTAGACGCACCTCGGGGTTCGTCAAGTGCTGAAATCACTCCGGGACCCCAAAGTAGTGAGTAATAGCCCATGAAACGGGCCAGAATCGGCCAAAACTGCGATTGTTGATGATTGACACATAAGTGCACCTTGGGGTTCAACAACTATGGAAAACACTACGGGACCCCAAAACGGTGAGTAATAGTCCACGAAACGGGTCACAATCGACAAAAAATGCGGGTGTTGATGACCGACACGTAGACACACCCTGGGGTTCGTCAATTGTGGAAATCACTTCAAGACCCCAAAACCGAGTAATAGTCCAAGATACGGGTCAGAATCATCCAAAACTACGAGTCTTGACAACGAACACGTAAGCACTCCTTGGGATTCAACAACCGTGGAAATCGCTCAGGGACACCCAAACAATAATTAATAGTCCACGAAATGGGTCAGAATCGCCAAAAACCGCGAGTGTTGATGACCGACACGTAGACGCACCCCGGGGTTCGTCAAGTGCCGAAATCACTCCGGGACCCCAAAATAGTGAGTGATAGTTCATGAAACGGGCCAGAATCGGCCAAAACTGCGATTGTTGATGACCGACACATAAGTGCACCTTGGGGTTCAATAACTATGGAAATCACTACGGGACCCCAAAACGGTGAGTAATAGACCACGAAACAGGTCACAATCGACCAAAAACGCGAGTGTTGATGACCGACACGTAGACGCACCCCGGGGTTCGTCAATCATGGAATTCACTTCGAGACCCCAAAACTGAGTAATAGTCCAAGAAACGGATCAGAATCGGCCCACCCTGCGGGTCCGGACGACCAACACGTAAGCACTCCTTGGGATTCGACAACCATGGAAATCGCTCTGGGACTCCAAAATGGTGATTAATAGTCCATGAAACAGGTCAGAATCACCAAAAACCGCGAGTGTTGATGACCGACACATATATGCACCCCGGGGTTCGTCAATCGTGGAAATCACTCCGGGACCCCAAACAGTGAGTAATAGTCCATGAAACGGTCCATAATCGCCCAAAAGTGCGAGTTTTGATGACCGGCACGTAAGTGCACCTTGGGGTTCAACAACTATGGAAATCGCTATGGGGCCCCAAAACGGTGAGTAATAGTCCACGAAACGGGTCAGAATCGACAAAAAACGAGAGTGTTGATGACCGACACGTAGACGCACCTCGGGGTTCGTCAAGTGCTGAAATCACTCCGGGACCCCAAAGTAGTGAGTAATAGCCCATGAAACGGGCCAGAATCGGCCAAAACTGCGATTGTTGATGATTGACACATAAGTGCACCTTGGGGTTCAACAACTATGGAAAACACTACGGGACCCCAAAACGGTGAGTAATAGTCCACGAAACGGGTCACAATCGAAAAAAATGCGGGTGTTGATGACCGACACGTAGACACACCCTGGGGTTCGTCAATTGTGGAAATCACTTCAAGACCCCAAAACCGAGTAATAGTCCAAGATACGGGTCAGAATCATCCAAAACTACGAGTCTTGACAACGAACACGTAAGCACTCCTTGGGATTCAACAACCATGGAAATCGCTCTGGGACACCCAAACAATAATTAATAGTCCACGAAACGGGTCAGAATCGCCAAAAACCGCGAGTGTTGATGACCGACACGTAGACGCACCCCGGGGTTCGTCAAGTGCCGAAATCACTCCGGGACCCCAAAATAGTGAGTGATAGTCCATGAAACGGGCCAGAATCGGCCAAAACTGCGATTGTTGATGACCGACACGTAAGTGCACCTTGGGGTTCAATAACTATGGAAATCACTACGGGGCCCCAAAACGGTGAGTAATAGACCACGAAACAGGTCATAATCGACCAAAAACGCGAGTGTTGATGACCGACACGTAGACGCACCCTGGGGTTCGTCAATCGTGGAATTCACTTCGAGACCCCAAAACTGAGTAATAGTCCAAGAAACGGATCAGAATCGGCCCACCCTGCGGGTCCGGACGACCAACACGTAAGCACTCCTTGGGATTCGACAACCATGGAAATCGCTCTGGGACTCCAAAATGGTGATTAATAGTCCATGAAACAGGTCAGAATCACCAAAAACCGCGAGTGTTGATGACCGACACATATATGCACCCCGGGGTTCGTCAATCGTGGAAATCACTCCGGGACCCCAAACAGTGAGTAATAGTCCATGAAACGGTCCATAATCGCCCAAAAGTGTGAGTTTTGATGACCGGCACGTAAGTGCACCTTGGGGTTCAACAACTATGGAAATCGCTATGGGGCCCCAAAACGGTGAGTAATAGTCCACGAAACGGGTCAGAATCGACAAAAAACGAGAGTGTTGATGACCGACACGTAGACGCACCTCGGGGTTCGTCAAGTGCTGAAATCACTCCGGGACCCCAAAGTAGTGAGTAATAGCCCATGAAACGGGCCAGAATCGGCCAAAACTGCGATTGTTGATGATTGACACATAAGTGCACCTTGGGGTTCAACAACTATGGAAAACACTACGGGACCCCAAAACAGTGAGTAGTAGTCCACGAAACGGGTCACAATCGACAAAAAATGCGGGTGTTGATGACCGACACGTAGACACACCCTGGGGTTCGTCAATTGTGGAAATCACTTCAAGACCCCAAAACCGAGTAATAGTCCAAGATACGGGTCAGAATCATCCAAAACTACGAGTCTTGACAACGAACACGTAAGCACTCCTTGGGATTCAACAACCATGGAAATCGCTCTGGGACACCCAAACAATAATTAATAGTCCACGAAACGGGTCAGAATCGCCAAAAACCGCGAGTGTTGATGACCGACACGTAGACACACCCCGGGGTTCGTCAAGTGCCGAAATCACTCCGGGACCCCAAAATAGTGAGTGATAGTCCATGAAACGGGCCAGAATCGGCCAAAACTGCGATTGTTGATGACCGACACGTAAGTGCACCTTGGGGTTCAATAACTATGGAAATCACTACGGGACCCCAAAACGGTGAGTAATAGACCACGAAACAGGTCATAATCGACCAAAAACGCGAGTGTTGATGACCGACACGTAGACGCACCCCGGGGTTCGTCAATCGTGGAATTCACTTCGAGACCCCAAAACTGAGTAATAGTCCAAGAAACGGATCAGAATCGGCCCACACTGCGGGTCCGGACGACCAACACGTAAGCACTCCTTGGGATTCGACAACCATGGAAATCGCTCTGGGACTCCAAAATGGTGATTAATAGTCCATGAAACAGGTCAGAATCACCAAAAACCGCGAGTGTTGATGACCGACACATATATGCACCCCGGGGTTCGTCAATCGTGGAAATCACTCCGGGACCCCAAACAGTGAGTAATAGTCCATGAAACGGTCCATAATCGCCAAAAGTGCGAGTTTTGATGACCGGCACGTAAGTGCACCTTGGGGTTCAACAACTATGGAAATCGCTATGGGGCCCCAAAACGGTGAGTAATAGTCCACGAAACGGGTCAGAATCGACAAAAAACGAGAGTGTTGATGACCGACACGTAGACGCACCTCGGGGTTCGTCAAGTGCTGAAATCACTCCGGGACCCCAAAGTAGTGAGTAATAGCCCATGAAACGGGCCAGAATCGGCCAAAACTGCGATTGTTGATGATTGACACATAAGTGCACCTTGGGGTTCAACAACTATGGAAAACACTACGGGACCCCAGAACGGTGAGTAATAGTCCACGAAACGGGTCACAATCGACAAAAAATGCGGGTGTTGATGACCGACACGTAGACACACCCTGGGGTTCGTCAATTGTGGAAATCACTTCAAGACCCCAAAACCGAGTAATAGTCCAAGATACGGGTCAGAATCATCCAAAACTACGAGTCTTGACAACGAACACGTAAGCACTCCTTGGGATTCAACAACCATGGAAATCGCTCTGGGACACCCAAACAATAATTAATAGTCCACGAAACGGGTCAGAATCGCCAAAAACCGCGAGTGTTGATGACCGACACGTAGACGCACCCCGGGGTTCGTCAAGTGCCGAAATCACTCCGGGACCCCAAAATAGTGAGTGATAGTCCATGAAACGGGCCAGAATCGGCCAAAACTGCGATTGTTGATGACCGACACGTAAGTGCACCTTGGGGTTCAATAACTATGGAAATCACTACGGGGCCCCAAAACGGTGAGTAATAGACCACGAAACAGGTCATAATCGACCAAAAACGCGAGTGTTGATGACCGACACGTAGACGCACCC
>NW_025238450.1:0-4245 GCF_018294505.1 Triticum aestivum
GAATTCCTTGAATATCCATGATGCTAATGATATGCAAAGCCACAAGCTTGGGGAAGCTATGTTTGATGAAGATGATATTTTTTTGTCCCCCAAGTTTTGTTGAGCAAAATTAGTATGATGAAAGCATGCCTCCTATTTATGATGATTATATTGATGAAAGTGGATTTGGAGAGGTCATGACTTTATTTGGTGATGAATCCACTATCTCAGAAGAGGTCCCAATTGATTATGAGAACAAAGTTGCTATCTATGATGATTATTGTGATGACTTGTATGCTATAAAGAATAATGATATACATGAAACTTGTCATCATGATTTTAGTTTTCAATTGGATTATGCCTCATATGATAGTTATTTTGTTGAGTTTGTTCCCACTACTATTCATGAGAACAAATTTGCTTATGTGGAGAGTAATAAAAATTCTATGCTTGTGGATCATGAAAAGAATGCTTTATGTGATAGTTATATTGCTGAATTAAATCATGATGCTACTGAAAATTATTATGAGGGAGGACCATATGCTTGTAGGAATTGCAATAATATCAAGTTTTCTCTCTATGTGCTTAAAGTTTTGAAGTTATGCTTGTTTTGCCCTCCTATGCTAGTTGATTATTGTTCACATAAGTTGTTTGCCCACAAAATCCTATGCATAGGAAGTGGGTTAGACTTAAATGTGCTATTCATATTCTTCATGATGCTCTCTTTATAGTTCAATTCTTATCTTTTATGTGAGCATCATTGAAATCATCATGCCTAGCTAGGGGCGTTAAACAATAGCGCTTGTTGGGAGGCAACCCAATTTTATTTTTGTTCCTTGCTTTTTGTTCCTGTTTAGTAACAAATAATTTATCTAGCCTCTGTTATGATTGAGTTTTCATGTTTTAATTAGTGTTTGTGCCAAGTAGAACCTTTGGGAAGACTTGGGGAAAGTCTTTGTGATCTTGCTGTAAAAAACAGAAACTTTAGCACTCACGCGAATTGCTGCCATTTTTTATTGAAGAGTGATATTTAGTTAATTCTTTTTGAAGATGATTAATAGATAAATTCCTCACGTCCAGAAATTTATTTTAGAATTTTTGGGGTTCCATAAGTAGTCGAAACCTACAGATTACTACAGACTGTTCTGTTTTTGACATATTCTGTTTTCTATGTGTTGTTTGCTTATTTTGATGAATCTATGAGTAGTATCGGATGGTATGAACAATAGATGGGTTGGAATAGAGTAGATATTACACCAATATGAATTTAGAATGAGTTCACAACAGTACCTAAGTGGTGATTTATTTTCTTATACTAACGGAGCTTACGAGTTTTCTGTTAAGTTTTGTGTTGTGAAGTTTTCAAGTTTTGGGTAAAGATTCGATGGACTATGGAATAAGGAGTGGCAAGAGCCTAAGATTGGGGATTCCCAAGACACCCCAAGGTAAAATCCAAGGACACCAAAAAGCCTAAGCTTGGGGATGCCCCGGAAGGCATCCCCTCTTTCGTCTTCGTCTATCGGTAACTTTACTTGGAGCTATTTTTTTATTCGCCACATGATATGTGTTTTGCTTGGAGCGTCTTGTATGATTTGAGTCTTTGCTTTTTAGTTTACCACAATCATACTTACTGTACACACCTTTTGAGAGAGACACGCATGAATTGGAATTTATTAGAATACTCTATGTGCTTCACTTATATCTTTTGAGCTATATAATTTTTGCTCTAGTGCTTCACTTATATCTTTTAGAGCACGGCGGTGGTTCTATTTTATAGAAATAATTGATCTCTCATGCTTCACTTATATCATTTTGAGAGTCCTTTAGAACAACCTGGCAATAATAAAAACTTTCATATAAGTGCATTGAATACTAAGAGAAGTGTGATACTTGATGATTGTTTCGAGATATGGAGATGGTGATATTAGAGTCATGCTAGTTGAGTAGTTCTGAATTTGAGAAATACTTGTGCTGAAGTTTGTGATTCCCGTAGCATGCATGTATGGTGAACCGTTATGTGATGAAGTCGGAGCATGATTTATTTATTGATTGCCTTCTATATGAGTGGCGGTCAGGGACGAGCGATGGTCTTTTCCTACCAATCTATCCCCCTAGGAGCATGCGCGTAGTACTTTGTTTTGATAACTAATAGATTTTTGCAATAAGTATATGAGTTATTTATGACTAATGTTGAGTCCATGGATTATACGCACCCTCACCCTTCCACCATTACTAGCCTCTCTAGTAACGCACAAATTTTGCCGGTACCATAAACCCACCATATATCTTCCTCAAAACAGCCACCATACCTACCTATTATGGCATTTCCATAGCCATTTTGAGATATATTGCCATGCAACTTTCCACCGTTCCGTTTATTATGACACGCTTCATCATTGTCATATTGCTTTGCATGATCATGAAGTTGACATCGTATTTGTGGCAAAGCTATCGTTCATAATCCTTTCATACATGTCACTCATGAGTCATTGCACATCCCGGTTCACCGCCGGTGGCATTCATATAGAGTCATATTTTGTTCTAAGTATCGAGTTGTAATTCTTGAGTTGTAATAAAATAAAAGTGTGATGATCATCATTATTAGAGCACTATCCCATGTGAGGAAAGGATGATGGAGACTATGATTCCCCCACAAGTCGGGATGAGACTCCGGACGAAAAAAAGAAACAAAAGAGGCCAAAAAAAAGAGAAAAGGCCCAAATAAAAAAAATAAAAAAATGAGAGAAAAAGAGAGAAGGGGCAATGCTACTATCCTTTTACCACACTTGTGCTTCAAAGTAGCATCATGATCTTCATGATAGAGAGTCTCCTATGTTGTCACTTTCACATACTAGTGGGAATTTTTCATTATAGAACTTGGCTTGTATATTCAATGATGGGCTTCCTCAAAATGCCCTAGGTCTTCATGAGCAAGCAAGTTGGATGCACGCCCACTTAGTTTCTTTTTGAGCTTTCATATAGTTATAGCTCTAGTGCATCTGTTGCATCGCAATCCCTACTCACTCACATTGATATCTATTGACGGGCATCTACATAGCCCGTTGATACGCCTAGTTGATGTGAGACTATCTTCTCCTTTTTTTTTCTCCACAACCACCATTCTATTCCACCTATAGTGCTATGTCCATGGCTCACGCTCATGTATTGCATGAAGATTGAAAATGTTTGAGAACATCAAAAGGATGAAACAATTGCTTGGCTTCTCATCGGGGTTGTGCATGATTTAAATATTTTGTGTGATGAAGATATAGCATAGCCAGACTATATGATTTTGTAGGGATAGCTTTCTTTGGCCATGTTATTTTGAGAAGACATGATTACTTTGTTAGTATGCTTGAAGTATTATTATTTTTATGTCAATATTAAACTTTTGTCTTGAATCTTTCAGATCTGAATATTCTTGCCACAATAAAGAGAATTACATGGATAAATATGTTAGGTAGCATTCCACATCAAAAAATTTGTTTTTATCATTTACCTACTCGAGGACGAGCAGGAATTAAGCTTGGGGATGCTGATACGTCTCCAACGTATCTATAATATTTGATTGTTCCATGCTATTATATTATCTGTTTTGGATGTTTATGGGCTTTATTATACACTTTTATATTATTTTTGGGACTAACCTATTAACAGGAGGCCCAGCCCAAATTGTTGTTTTCTTGCCTATTTCAGTGTTTCGAAGAAAAGGAATATCAAACGGAGTCCAAACGGAATGAAACCTTCGGGAGAGTTATTTTTGGAACGGAAGCAATCCAGGAGACTTGGAGTAGACATCAGGGAAGCTTCAAGGTGGCCACGAGGCAGGGAGGCGCGCCTGCCCCCCTGGGCGTGCCCCCACCCTCGTGGGCCCCTCGTGGCTCCCCCGACCGACTTCTTCGCCTATATATGTCCATATACCCTAAAAACATGGATGAGCGGAATAGATCGGGAGATCCGCCGCCAGAAGCCTCCGTAGCCACTGAAAACCAATCTAGACTCATTCTGGCACCCTGCCGGAGGGGGGAATCCCTCCCCGGTGGCCATCTTCATCATCCCGGTGCTCTCCATGACGAGGAGGGAGTAGTTCTCCCTCGGGGCTGAGGGTATGTACCAGCAGCTATGTGTTTGATCTCTCTCTCTCGTGTTCTTGAGGTGGTACGATCTTGATGTATCGTGAGCTTTGCTATTATAGTTGGATCTTATGATGTTTCTCCCCCTCTACTCTCTTGTAATGGATTGAGTTTTCCCTTTGAAGTTATCTTA
>NW_025238451.1:0-4244 GCF_018294505.1 Triticum aestivum
GGCTATTAGATATATTACATCCAATGGGCATCAAAGTTCGCCACCAGTGCAAATATAGGGAACTAAGCAGCATATCATATACACTGGTTGTCAAAGTTGGCGACCAATGCAAATAAACGCCGCAGCAAAACAAGTCCAGAACTGAAACCACTTCAGAAGAGCGCAAGAAACAATATCCTGGGTACCCATAATGCTGGCAAGATGCTTAGCAAGCTTATTAACTTTCTCTTGTTTGGCGCTTAAATCCTCCAGCACTTGCTGTTGCACAAGAAAGTATGCATCTGAATTCTGCAGGGACTTCCTTAGTCCTTCGGCTTCTTGCCACAGCACAGCTGACTGATGCCTTTCAGCTTGCAGCTAAGACTGAAGAAGACGAAGTGATTCAAGCAGCGAGTTCGAAGAGCTTGTGCCAGCGGTACTGGCCAGTAACTCGAATACTACATCAATGCAGGACTGTGGGGTTTTCTCACTGTCTACAAGATCGTTTTTATCACCTTTCTTGAAGACCAACAGGGCTGTCTCGCTATTTTGAACCTTATTTGTATTACTTTCTCTACCATTGCACAGTGGGGTGCTCTTCTCCAATATTTTGTTTGCATACTAGAAGAGAAACAAGCAGACACATCATAGGATTAACATGTAGTATATGAAACTCATTTTGGTAAACCGGTTCTGTAGTAAGGTGGATAGGATAACACCATGAAAAAACATATATCTATGTACTATGGTCACTGTATTGTCCATATCATTCTAGTTTATGTTGCCAAATCAAGATAGAGACACAATTCAACTCATATATTTTTAAGACACAGTAGCATAGACAAGTGTGAGAAACTACACAACATTGGCAACACTTGTAATGTGCATCACATGAGAACATAACTGTTTATACAACTGAAACTGAAATCAACAAAGAGCAAGAAGTTAGAACAACAATCCAGTTAAAGACATAGGTTTAAAATATACCTGTTGCGCCATTGGAGTTTCAATTGGATCCTTCAAATTCGAAACTAGTTGGTATGAGTAAATACAGTGACGCAACAACAAAGGAGTATGGACCATAGCTATGGAATCTGACCTGAGAACAATTGCTCTTCTGCTTTAAACGTGGAGTTTCGGTTCGCTGTGGTGGTCTTCGTGCTTTGGTCACTGCAGTTGCTTTACAAACTGCTCGTGTGGGGGTACTTTGTGGTGGACATGGTGCTTTGTCAACTAGAAGTGGGTTACTATCCGCTGGGGTTGGGGTTACATGGGTTATAGCTGGTTCTCTGCCCAACGGTGTAAGTGTGCAATCTAGAAGAGTCTCGATTATGTGTGGTGGGGTAGTTTGTGGGCCAGTACAACCATGGTTCTATCTGCATCGACGGGTAGCACTGTCTTTTGTGAAGAACGGGTTTTTGATCCCTTAGATACTGCCATCACCCCCTCCAATTCAAATGGCTGATAAACAAGAAAAGAAATTGAACGTACAAACATTGTATGATAGACAGATGTGGTAATTCACATATATGTTGTCTAACCAAACAGGACAGCATGACACAATTTCACATATATGATGCCTAACTAAACAGGATAGCATGACATAGTTTCAGATATATGATGGATAACTTAACAGGATATAATGGCATAATTCAACATATGATGAGTATCTAAATAGGATGACAAGGCAAAACTATATGATGTCTTTCTAAGATAGGTTGGGATGAAATAATTCACATACATGTTGTCTAAGTATACAAGATGGCATGATATAATTGACATAATTGATTCATATACTAAGCAGCGGGCACTCGCATGTATGATCTCTAAACTAAGCAGATGGAATTCAACATTGTGCATATGATGTCTAAACTAAGCAATGCAAGACACCATATGCATGATATGAGAAATATAAACATTGCAACTTAGAGGATACACCTCAGGTGGGATATAGGACTGGTCATCCCTCTCTGAATCCTCCTTCGAGGAGCTCCCTGTAACCATCGAGATATATGCTTCAACAGGTACCATTGCCTGCTCTGAAGACCTTATGTTCACTCCTGATTTTTCCATAACCGGCTCAAATGGCTGATACACATGAAGAGTAGTTCAATATACACAGATTGTCGACAAATGGAACACGTAATGAAAAAAAGATGGCATAAGATAATTCACATATATGATGCCTAGCTACATGGCGGTGCATAATTCACATATATGATAACTGGCTGAAAATCATGGCATTGCGTAATTCACATATCTGATATAGAAAGCAAACATGAGGGATTCACACAAAGCATGTCTAATCCAAGCAAATGGCATGGCAATGCAAGACACCATATGCATGATATGAGCAATATAACCCTGCTAAGTTAGAGCATGCACCTCAAAGGGGGAATATGATTGGTCATCTATCTCTGAATACTCCTCCGAGGAGCTATCTGTAACCAGCAAAAAATCTGCATTGACACGTAGCACTAACTTCTTAGAAGACCTTGTTTTCACTCCAGATTTTCCCATGACTGACTCAAATGGCTGATGCACAGGAAGAGTAGATGAATGTATAAACATTGTTGACAAATGGAATACATTATGAAAAGATAATATGGCACGATCCAATTCACATATATGATAACTAGCTAAACAGGATGGCATTGCATGATTCACATATAAGATGCCTGGCTAAAGAAGATGGCATTGGATAATTCCCATATACTCCCTCCATTCCTAAATATTTGTCTTTTTAGAGATTTCAAATGGACTACCACATAGGGATGTATATAGACATATTTTAGAGTGTAGATTCACTCATTTTGCTCCATATGTAGTCACTTATTGAAATCTCTAAAAAGATAAATATTTAGGAACGGTGGGAGTATGATATAGAAACCAAATAGGTGGCATTCACACAAAGCAAATCTAAACTAAGCTGATGACATATAAGATGTATAATGTAAGCAATGCGAGGCGCCATATGCATGATATGACCAACATCAGCATACCAGATTAGAGCAAACACCTCAGGTGGTAAATAGGAGTGGTCGGCTCCCTCTGAATCCCCATCTAAACAGTTATCTTCCTCTGGAATACAATCTGGAATAGCGGGAGGGGGGCCACGCCACCCACCATGGAACGGCGTGTGCATGACATTATATTCCCACGCAACGGACTTCTCTTTTTCACTACATGTTCAGTATGGTTGTGTACAATAACTGACATGCATAATAAAAAAATAGTTAGATTTTGTAAGGCCTAAGGGGTGCATGCAGAAATCAAGACTCATGGCAGCAAACGAGTGGATAGATCCAAAACTAATGATATCAGGTAGATTATAGCTTCAGTTTAAAAAGATAGATAATGGATCATCTACTGTTTGTTTCCCACCCAACATGAACCACAAAGAAGACCCAGATGAACCAGATAGTAGATAGATACTATTCATTGCTGCCTCGATATGAGACCCACGGGCATTTTAAAACTCAAGTTAATAACCGATGTATAACATAAGCAAACACGAAAGACTGCAACCTCTCTTCCAGAACTGTGTAGTCCTCAGGTTCGTCTGCTTAGTCGATGATGGTAATGCAGTTGGCGTGGCTGCCGGCGACGGGGAAGATGATCTGAGGCGGCGAAAGAAAGTCTGTAGGGGGAATCTCTACTTCAGTGAACGCTTCTGTCGATGGTGCACCTCAGGTGGGGTGGATGACGGCACAGCAGGAGCAGGACATAACACACAGAGTTTCCTTTGACGCCTATCTAAAAATGAAGCAAATTTGTAAGGACTCCTTAGAATTGGAGGATTCTATAAACGCAGGGACAGGAAAAACACAGGAATAGGATAGGAATGCACGTGCAAAATAGAGCATTTGGAAACATAGGATTTCTCTCAACCTAGGTGTTTGGTTCACATGAATTGGAAGAACACGGGAATGGAGAAACATGGTCAAATTAAAGTCAAACCACGTGAAAATGAAAAATTAAGAATCTTATTATGCCAGTAATGCAATTAGTCCCGTTCTTCATGCATATTAACTTGAAAAGGACGTCCAAGTCGATATTAAAATTACTATATTTTTTCTATGAAATATACACCAAAGGGAAAAATTCTCCAGTTTTGCTTTGCTCCACTCCTTCTAACTAAATGCATGAATAGTAGTACCGTAGTTGTTCCATAGCAAAGGATCCCTGAGGGATCGACATGAATGCAGAGTAACAAAGTGATGCGACGAGTGTACAACCTCTTTGGCATAGCCTTGTTGACCTCA
>NW_025238452.1:0-4244 GCF_018294505.1 Triticum aestivum
GGCTATTAGATATATTACATCCAATGGGCATCAAAGTTCGCCACCAGTGCAAATATAGGGAACTAAGCAGCATATCATATACACTGGTTGTCAAAGTTGGCGACCAATGCAAATAAACGCCGCAGCAAAACAAGTCCAGAACTGAAACCACTTCAGAAGAGCGCAAGAAACAATATCCTGGGTACCCATAATGCTGGCAAGATGCTTAGCAAGCTTATTAACTTTCTCTTGTTTGGCGCTTAAATCCTCCAGCACTTGCTGTTGCACAAGAAAGTATGCATCTGAATTCTGCAGGGACTTCCTTAGTCCTTCGGCTTCTTGCCACAGCACAGCTGACTGATGCCTTTCAGCTTGCAGCTAAGACTGAAGAAGACGAAGTGATTCAAGCAGCGAGTTCGAAGAGCTTGTGCCAGCGGTACTGGCCAGTAACTCGAATACTACATCAATGCAGGACTGTGGGGTTTTCTCACTGTCTACAAGATCGTTTTTATCACCTTTCTTGAAGACCAACAGGGCTGTCTCGCTATTTTGAACCTTATTTGTATTACTTTCTCTACCATTGCACAGTGGGGTGCTCTTCTCCAATATTTTGTTTGCATACTAGAAGAGAAACAAGCAGACACATCATAGGATTAACATGTAGTATATGAAACTCATTTTGGTAAACCGGTTCTGTAGTAAGGTGGATAGGATAACACCATGAAAAAACATATATCTATGTACTATGGTCACTGTATTGTCCATATCATTCTAGTTTATGTTGCCAAATCAAGATAGAGACACAATTCAACTCATATATTTTTAAGACACAGTAGCATAGACAAGTGTGAGAAACTACACAACATTGGCAACACTTGTAATGTGCATCACATGAGAACATAACTGTTTATACAACTGAAACTGAAATCAACAAAGAGCAAGAAGTTAGAACAACAATCCAGTTAAAGACATAGGTTTAAAATATACCTGTTGCGCCATTGGAGTTTCAATTGGATCCTTCAAATTCGAAACTAGTTGGTATGAGTAAATACAGTGACGCAACAACAAAGGAGTATGGACCATAGCTATGGAATCTGACCTGAGAACAATTGCTCTTCTGCTTTAAACGTGGAGTTTCGGTTCGCTGTGGTGGTCTTCGTGCTTTGGTCACTGCAGTTGCTTTACAAACTGCTCGTGTGGGGGTACTTTGTGGTGGACATGGTGCTTTGTCAACTAGAAGTGGGTTACTATCCGCTGGGGTTGGGGTTACATGGGTTATAGCTGGTTCTCTGCCCAACGGTGTAAGTGTGCAATCTGGAAGAGTCTCGATTATGTGTGGTGGGGTAGTTTGTGGGCCAGTACAACCATGGTTCTATCTGCATCGACGGGTAGCACTGTCTTTTGTGAAGAACGGGTTTTTGATCCCTTAGATACTGCCATCACCCCCTCCAATTCAAATGGCTGATAAACAAGAAAAGAAATTGAACGTACAAACATTGTATGATAGACAGATGTGGTAATTCACATATATGTTGTTTAACCAAACAGGACAGCATGACACAATTTCACATATATGATGCCTAACTAAACAGGATAGCATGACATAGTTTCAGATATATGATGGATAACTTAACAGGATATAATGGCATAATTCAACATATGATGAGTATCTAAATAGGATGACAAGGCAAAACTATATGATGTCTTTCTAAGATAGGTTGGGATGAAATAATTCACATACATGTTGTCTAAGTATACAAGATGGCATGATATAATTGACATAATTGATTCATATACTAAGCAGCGGGCACTCGCATGTATGATCTCTAAACTAAGCAGATGGAATTCAACATTGTGCATATGATGTCTAAACTAAGCAATGCAAGACACCATATGCATGATATGAGAAATATAAACATTGCAACTTAGAGGATACACCTCAGGTGGGATATAGGACTGGTCATCCCTCTCTGAATCCTCCTTCGAGGAGCTCCCTGTAACCATCGAGATATATGCTTCAACAGGTACCATTGCCTGCTCTGAAGACCTTATGTTCACTCCTGATTTTTCCATAACCGGCTCAAATGGCTGATACACATGAAGAGTAGTTCAATATACACAGATTGTCGACAAATGGAACACGTAATGAAAAAAAGATGGCATAAGATAATTCACATATATGATGCCTAGCTACATGGCGGTGCATAATTCACATATATGATAACTGGCTGAAAATCATGGCATTGCGTAATTCACATATCTGATATAGAAAGCAAACATGAGGGATTCACACAAAGCATGTCTAATCCAAGCAAATGGCATGGCAATGCAAGACACCATATGCATGATATGAGCAATATAACCCTGCTAAGTTAGAGCATGCACCTCAAAGGGGGAATATGATTGGTCATCTATCTCTGAATACTCCTCCGAGGAGCTATCTGTAACCAGCAAAAAATCTGCATTGACACGTAGCACTAACTTCTTAGAAGACCTTGTTTTCACTCCAGATTTTCCCATGACTGACTCAAATGGCTGATGCACAGGAAGAGTAGATGAATGTATAAACATTGTTGACAAATGGAATACATTATGAAAAGATAATATGGCACGATCCAATTCACATATATGATAACTAGCTAAACAGGATGGCATTGCATGATTCACATATAAGATGCCTGGCTAAAGAAGATGGCATTGGATAATTCCCATATACTCCCTCCATTCCTAAATATTTGTCTTTTTAGAGATTTCAAATGGACTACCACATAGGGATGTATATAGACATATTTTAGAGTGTAGATTCACTCATTTTGCTCCATATGTAGTCACTTATTGAAATCTCTAAAAAGATAAATATTTAGGAACGGTGGGAGTATGATATAGAAACCAAATAGGTGGCATTCACACAAAGCAAATCTAAACTAAGCTGATGACATATAAGATGTATAATGTAAGCAATGCGAGGCGCCATATGCATGATATGACCAACATCAGCATACCAGATTAGAGCAAACACCTCAGGTGGTAAATAGGAGTGGTCGGCTCCCTCTGAATCCCCATCTAAACAGTTATCTTCCTCTGGAATACAATCTGGAATAGCGGGAGGGGGGCCACGCCACCCACCATGGAACGGCGTGTGCATGACATTATATTCCCACGCAACGGACTTCTCTTTTTCACTACATGTTCAGTATGGTTGTGTACAATAACTGACATGCATAATAAAAAAATAGTTAGATTTTGTAAGGCCTAAGGGGTGCATGCAGAAATCAAGACTCATGGCAGCAAACGAGTGGATAGATCCAAAACTAATGATATCAGGTAGATTATAGCTTCAGTTTAAAAAGATAGATAATGGATCATCTACTGTTTGTTTCCCACCCAACATGAACCACAAAGAAGACCCAGATGAACCAGATAGTAGATAGATACTATTCATTGCTGCCTCGATATGAGACCCACGGGCATTTTAAAACTCAAGTTAATAACCGATGTATAACATAAGCAAACACGAAAGACTGCAACCTCTCTTCCAGAACTGTGTAGTCCTCAGGTTCGTCTGCTTAGTCGATGATGGTAATGCAGTTGGCGTGGCTGCCGGCGACGGGGAAGATGATCTGAGGCGGCGAAAGAAAGTCTGTAGGGGGAATCTCTACTTCAGTGAACGCTTCTGTCGATGGTGCACCTCAGGTGGGGTGGATGACGGCACAGCAGGAGCAGGACATAACACACAGAGTTTCCTTTGACGCCTATCTAAAAATGAAGCAAATTTGTAAGGACTCCTTAGAATTGGAGGATTCTATAAACGCAGGGACAGGAAAAACACAGGAATAGGATAGGAATGCACGTGCAAAATAGAGCATTTGGAAACATAGGATTTCTCTCAACCTAGGTGTTTGGTTCACATGAATTGGAAGAACACGGGAATGGAGAAACATGGTCAAATTAAAGTCAAACCACGTGAAAATGAAAAATTAAGAATCTTATTATGCCAGTAATGCAATTAGTCCCGTTCTTCATGCATATTAACTTGAAAAGGACGTCCAAGTCGATATTAAAATTACTATATTTTTTCTATGAAATATACACCAAAGGGAAAAATTCTCCAGTTTTGCTTTGCTCCACTCCTTCTAACTAAATGCATGAATAGTAGTACCGTAGTTGTTCCATAGCAAAGGATCCCTGAGGGATCGACATGAATGCAGAGTAACAAAGTGATGCGACGAGTGTACAACCTCTTTGGCATAGCCTTGTTGACCTCA
>NW_025238453.1:0-4244 GCF_018294505.1 Triticum aestivum
TTTGCAATGATTAAAACAACATGCTACAGGAATCATATGAGCACAAACTTGATATGCACTTTAAGTACAGATAACATACTTCAAATATCATTAAGGTTCAGGTTCATAGGCATCAAGATTAAACCAATATGAACAATGCAAAATGCAATTTTATAACACAGGAGCATATACATGAGCAGAGTTAATATGATGGCATGTTGGAGGCATGAAACAAAGATGCTACGGCAACTATACATAGGCATGGCCTCAAAGTACAAATAACAAAAAGCAAATAACATTAAGGCATCATATGTGTTGATATGCTACAGTTGGTGAGCTTGCCAGGAACTTAGCGGAAGAAAACACTTTTCTCCTCCCGCTAATGCTTCACTTCTCGGGGCCCACGACGCCTGCCTAGTGAGGTTGCTGCCGGAGATGGGGGAAGACATGTCATGGGAAATGGGCGCTACCGTTGCCGGTGATCATTTAGACTAGGTCAAAATATCCTACTTTATAGTTTAGGTGAAAATTTCAGAAATGTAAAGATTTTCGTCTGGTTTAGATGAAAAATCATCCAGTTTGCATGAAAATCGCACGTTTTATTCAAATCCGGTTTCAAATGTATGCATACATTGTTAGATGGCTGACTCTCATATCACTGTCCGCGGACGCGTCTGTACATGTCCGCCGACAAATACCATGTCTGTTTTAGGGTTCTGCATTGGAGAAGCCCTAACCACACTTTTTTCTGGGATTTTTGCGAAGTGGAAACAAAGTTTTGAGCCAAATAATTAAATAAAGAGCTCCGTAGAGCCCTGCCTCCAAAGCACATTACAAGAAAAAAAGTAAGGGACATTCATCAATTTTGTAGGCGGTGGTGAGCCACGCGCCCAGGCCGAGCACAATGGATTCGACGATGGGAACGGCCATCGATGGTCTGCTGGCAGGACACCGGGGTGCTTTGCCTCAATATTATGCACCAATGGATTCGACCATAGGAACGACTCACCAGGCTTCATCCGTAGCTTGATCGACTCTTTCAAGCTATCAATATAGAAAAACACCTGGCATGTTTGTTTTGCTCCAACATCTCAGAGCAATAACTTTGTATGTACAAATAATCTAAATGTTGAGAACTACTAGCTTTGAGAAAAGGACTACATGCTTCTATCTAAAACATAGCTAACTGACTTAGTGCACTTTGTTACCAGAAGAAGGATGAAAGGCACTTAATTTGCAATGGAGTATAAATAGACCAGCCACATACATGACTCCATATCATCCAATAGGCATGCAAGTAGTCATGCGTATATTACCGCACACATGCATGCAATTCGTTCGTGCTAGCTAGATATTTATTCTCTCATCCATCGGGCAGCGGGCCATGCATTCGCTTCCCATAAAAATACTACATGTACGCACAACTTCCCGTGCTTCGCCAGGGAACGGTTGCAGCACCCATCCCGCACCAAAGGCTGTCCGCATCTCGCATGATTGCATCTCTACAGGCAGGGGTTGCAACACACATCAGCGTCTATTGGAACACACGAGGCAAGTATTGGAAGAGGTCTCACTACTTTTTTTTAAGGAAGCATGAGCTTTATAACTTAACTGTGCTGGCCAACATCAGCCAAAGCACAAGCAGCCACAGTGGCTGGTACATCCCACACTCACTGCACACAAAGGTTTGATTCACACAGGCGCCCCAGACTAGCCAGTTTGTGGACTACAGAGTTTGCTGAACGGCCACACACAAGTATTACATGATTAGAGAACCACATTTTTAGCCGGTAATTCGCATCCTCGATTACTGCAGCATAAGCTGAAGAGTGGAACTTGTGCACGTCCATGGCATCCATCAGCAGCTGTTAGTCTGTTTCATGGACAACTCTCACGATTTTCGGCTGTGAGGTCTTACTTGATGAAGTAAACGAGCCGGTCGTATAGAATATTTTTCGGTGTTGGAGCTAGACGGTTGTAAAATTGATATTTAATTTAGGATTAGTTGGTTTGAAAATAATAAGTAGAAAAGTCGTTAAGGACGTAGCTAGATGTAAGCATGTGAACAGGTGAGTTGTTCTTAGTCATGGATTGGCCATAGCTAATATCTCCCTCGAGAACTTGATACATGGCTAGTTGCTAGTTCATCGACACCAACCTGGATATTTTGGTGCACCAAGCGATAGACTATTTGAGCATGCGTGGCTCAGAGGTTTTTTCAGTTTTGGACGTGTGGTCTTGACAAGTCACAACTCACAAGTAATCCTCTACTCTCCTGTCGACCCCGTTGCGTGGTAGGCAATACATCTCAGTTCTGTTTTTTTTTTTCTTGAACGCAAAGAGCCTCAGAGACTTTTCCATGCGGCGGTTGGTGGACAAAAAGGATTTTTGCCGGGAAAAGAATAATAAATAAATTTCAAACTCTATGTCTGCAGTATTTATGGTAGGATGCGGATGGAAAACTCAGGGACCTCAAACTCCAAAATTCAAAATTTAGTAGTACGGTGAGGGGAAGAAATCTCTAGGGTCCTCCAACTCCAAATGGCAGAGATGGTGTGTACCGTGGTAATCGGAGAGACTGTGAATAGAACCGCTTCCCTCCTGCTCGCCAAGGAGGAGAGAGAGGTCACGCGCATCAGCGAAGGCGTGGAGCGGTTGGAGCTTGCGCACATCAAAATAGAGGCCGCACTCGAGGCATCCTGCAAGTGGCCAATCGCAGCATCTTGCAAGTGGCCAATCGCAAACACGTCCTTGGTGCATTGGCGCAAGATGCTGAAGCGGGCTGCCGACGAGTGTGACGAGGCACTGCAAAGATGTCGTCGACTCGCCATGCACACGCAGATTACTGACCAGGAGGTAATGAACTCATCCTTCCCTATGCGGATCACTCATGCTACCATGTCATACATATCCAGTCTTGCAAACTACTGCGTTAGAAAGTAGAAACTCTGGCGAGCCCAGTAGCACCAACACCGCCTCCGCCGTAACGAGGTTCGAAAGGTTCCCTGACAGTGCCGGCGAGTTCATACGCTTGGTGGAGCTGGGCGGCGCTCCCCGGCAGCACATGTTCCATGATCCTCTCATCAGACATCTTCTCGCGGGCAAAGAGCTCAACTACAAGGTGTCATGAGGGTCTGGACACAACTTCTTGAAGGAAATATGCCCTAGAGGCAATAATAAAGATATTATTTATTTCCTTATTTCATGATAAATGTTTATTATTCATGCTAGAATTGTATTAACCGGAAACATGATACATGTGTGAATACATAGACAAACTGAGTGTCACTAGTATGCCTCTACTTGACTAGCTCATTAATCAAAGATGGTTATGTTTTCTAGCCATGGACAAAGAGTTGTCATTTTATTAACGGGATCACATCATTAGGAGAATGATGTGATTGACTTGACCCATTCCGTTAGCTTAGCACTTGATCGTTTAGTATGTTGCTATTGCTTTTTTCATGACTTATACATGTTCCTATGACTATGAGATTATGCAACTCCCGTTTACCGGAGGAACACTTTGTGTGCTACCAAACGTCACAACATAACTGGATGATTATAAAGGTGCTCTACAGGTGTCTCCGAAGGTACATGTTGGGTTGGCGTATTTTGAGATTAGGATTTGTCACTCCGATTGTCGGAGAGGTATCTCTGGGCCACTCGGTAATGCACATCACTATAAGCCTTGCAAGCATTGCAACTAATGAGTTAGTTGCTGGATGATGTATTACGTAACGAGTAAAGAGACTTGCCGGTAACGAGATTGAATTAGGTATTAAGATACCGACGATCAAATCTCGGGCAAGTAACATACCGATGACAAAGGGAACAACGTATGTCGTTATGCGGTTTGACCGATAAAGATCTTCGTAGAATATGTGGGAGCCAATATGAGCATCCAGGTTCCTCTATTGGTTATTGACCGGAGACATGTCTCGGTCATGTCTACATTGTTCTCGAACCCGTAGGGTCCGCACGCTTATGGTTTCGATGATAGTTATATTATGAGTTTATGAGTTTTGATGTACCGAAGGAGTTCGAAGTCCCAGATGAGATCGGGGACACGACGAGGAGTCTCGAAATGGTCGATACGTAAAGATCGATATATTGGACGACTATATTCAGACTTCGGAAAGGTTCCGAGTGATTCGGGTATTTTTCGGAGTACCAGAGAGTTACGAGAATTCGCCGGGGAGTATATGGGCCTTATTGGGCCATACGGAAATAGAGGAGAGAGGCCAAAAGGAAGGAGGCCTGCG
>NW_025238454.1:0-1522 GCF_018294505.1 Triticum aestivum
ATAGTCCACGAAACAGACCAGAATTGGCCCAAATTGTGAGTGTTGATGACCGACATGTAAATGCACCACGGGGTTCGTCAATCATGGAAATCACTTCGGGACCACAAAACTGAGTAATAGTCCAACAAACGGCTCAAGCTGCGATTCTTTACGATCAACACGTATGCACACCTTGGGGTTCGACAACCATGGACATCGCTTTAGGACACCCAAAATGGTGAGTAATAGTCCACGAAACGGGTCAGAATCGATAAAAACCGCAAGTGTTGATGATCGACACGTAAACGCACCCCGGGGTTCGTCAATCATGGAAATCACTCCGGGACCCCAAAACAGTGAGTAATAGTCCACTAAAGGGGCCAGAATCGGCCAAAACTAAGAGTGTTGATGACCGACACATAAGCGCACCTTGGGGTTCAACGACAATGGAAATCGCTTCAGGAATCCAAAATGGTGAGTAATAGACCAGAAGCGGATCAGAATTGGCCAAAATTGTGAGTGTTTGACGTCGGACACGTAAAGGCACCCTAGGGATCGTCAATCGTGGAAATCGCTCTGGGACCCCAAAACGGTGAGTAATAGTCCATGAAACGGGCCAGAATCGGACAAAACTGTGAGTGTTGATGACGGACACGTAAGTGCACCTTAGGGTTCAACAACTATGGAAATCACTTCGGCACCCCAAAACGGTGAGTAATGGTCCACGAAGCGGGTCAGAATTGGCCAAAACTGTGAGTGTTGACGACGGACACATAAATGCATCACGAGCATCGTAAGTCGTGGAAATCGCTCTGGGACCCCAAAACAGTGAGTAATAGTCAACGAAACGGACCGGAATTGGCCCAAATTGTGAGTGTTTGTGACCGACACGTAAACGCACCCCGGGGTTCGTCGATCGTGAAAATCACTCCGGGTCCCCAAAATAGTGAGTAATAGTCCACGAAACGGGTCAGAATCGGACAAAACTGCGAGTGTTGATGACCGACACGTAAGCGCTCCTTGGGGTTCAACAACTATGGAAATCGCTTGAGGACACCAAAACAGTGAGTAATAGACCACGAAGCGGGTAAGAATTGGCTAAAACTCTGAGTGTTTGACGACGGACACGTAAAGGCACCCTAGGGATCGTCAATCGTGTAAATCGCTCTGGCACCCCCCAAAACGGTGAGTAATAGTCCACGAAACAGACCAAAATTGGCCCAAATTGTGAGTGTTGATGACCGACATGTAAATGCACCACGGGGTTCGTCATTCATGGAAATCACTTCGGGACCACAAAACTGAGTAATAGTCCAACAAACGGCTCAAGCTGCGATTCTTTACGATCAACACGTATGCACACCTTGGGGTTCGACAACCATGGACATCGCTTTAGGACACCCAAAATGGTGAGTAATAGTCCACGAAACGGGTCAGAATCGATAAAAACCGCAAGTGTTGATGACCGACACGTAAACGCACCCCGGGGTTCGTCAATCGTGGAAATCACTCCGGGACCCCAAAACAGTGAGTAATAGTCCAC
>NW_025238454.1:1595-4244 GCF_018294505.1 Triticum aestivum
ATTGATGACCGACACGTAAGCGCACCTTGGGGTTCAACGACAATGGAAATCGCTTCAGGAATCCAAAATGGTGAGTAATAGACCAGAAGCGGATCAGAATTGGCCAAAATTGTGAGTGTTTGACGTCGGACACGTAAAGGCACCCTGGGGATCGTCAATCGTGGAAATCGCTCTGGGACCCCAAAACGGTGAGTAATATTCCATGAAACGGGCCAGAATCAGACAAAACTGCGAGTATTGATGACCGACACGTAAGTGCACCTTAGGGTTCAACAACTATGGAAATCACTCCGGCACCCCAAAACGGTGAGTAATAGTCCACGAAGCGGGTCAGAATTGGCCAAAACTATGAGGGTTGACGACGGACACATAAATGCATCACGAGGATCGTAAGTCGAGGAAATCGCTCTGGGACCCCAAAACGGTGAGTAATAGTCAACGAAACGGACCAGAATTGGCCCAAATTGTGAGTGTTTGTGACTGACACGTAAACGCACCCCGGGGTTCGTCGATCGTGAAAATCACTCCGGGTCCCCAAAATAATGAGTAATAGTCCACGAAACGGGTCAGAATCGGACAAAACTGCGAGTGTTGATGACCGACACGTAAGCGCTCCTTGGGGTTCAACAACTATGGAAATCGCTTGAGGACACCAAAACAGTGAGTAATAGACCACGAAGCGGGTCAGAATTTGCTAAAACTCTGAGTGTTTGATGACGGACACGTAAAGGCACCCTAGGGATCGTCAATCGTGTAAATCGCTCTGGCACCCCCCAAAACGGTGAGTAATAGTCCACGAAACATACCAGAATTGGCCCAAATTGTGAGTGTTGATGACCGACATGTAAATGCACCATGGGGTTCGTCAATCATGGAAATCACTTCGGGACCACAAAACTGAGTAGTAGTCCAACAAACGGCTCAAGCTGCGATTCTTTACGATCAACACGTATGCACACCTTGGGGTTCGACAACCATGGACATCGCTTTAGGACACCCAAAATGGTGAGTAATAGTCCACGAAACGGGTCAGAATCGATAAAAACCGCAAGTGTTGATGATCGACACGTAAACGCACCCCGGGGTTCGTCAATCATGGAAATCACTCCGGGACCCCAAAACAGTGAGTAATAGTCCACCAAAGGGGCCAGAATCGGCCAAAACTAAGAGTGTTGATGACCGACACATAAGCGCACCTTGGGGTTCAACGACAATGGAAATCGCTTCAGGAATCCAAAATGGTGAGTAATAGACCAGAAGCGGATCAGAATTGGCCAAAATTGTGAGTGTTTGACGTCGGACACGTAAAGGCACCCTAGGGATCGTCAATCGTGGAAATCGCTCTGGGACCCCAAAACGGTGAGTAATAGTCCATGAAACGGGCCAGAATCGGACAAAACTGCGAGTGTTGATGACCGACACGTAAGTGCACCTTAGGGTTCAACAACTATGGAAATCACTTCGGCACCCCAAAACGGTGAGTAATAGTCCGCGAAGCGGGTCAGAATTGGCCAAAACTGTGAGTGTTGACGACGGACACGTAAATGCATCACGAGGATCGTAATTCGAGGAAATCGCTCTGGGACCCCAAAACGGTGAGTAATAGTCAACGAAACGGACCAGAATTGACCCAAATTGTGAGTGTTTGTGACCGACACGTAAACGCACCCCGGGGTTCGTCGATCGTGAAAATCACTCCGGGTCCCCAAAATAGTGAGTAATAGTCCACGAAACGGGTCAGAATCGGACAAAACCGCGAGTGTTGATGACCGACAC
Source organism: Triticum aestivum (assembly GCF_018294505.1). NCBI lineage: Eukaryota > Viridiplantae > Streptophyta > Magnoliopsida > Poales > Poaceae > Triticum > Triticum aestivum. The sequence goes on from NW_025238454.1 coordinate 3,372, forward strand.
GTAAGCGCTCCTTGGGGTTCAACAACTATGGAAATCGCTTGAGGACACCAAAACAGTGAGTAATAGACCACGAAGCGGGTAAGAATTGGCTAGAAATCTGAGTGTGTGACGACGGACACGTAAAGGCACCCTAGGGATCGTCAATCGTGTAAATCGCTCTGGCACCCCCCAAAACGGTGAGTAATAGTCCACAAAATAGACCAGAATTGGTCCAAATTGTGAGTGTTGATGACCGACATGTAAATGCACCACGGGGTTCGTCAATCATGGAAATCACTTCGGGACCACAAAACTGAGTAATAGTCCAACAAACGGCTCAAGATGCGATTCTTTACGATCAACACGTATGCACACCTTGGGGTTCGACAACCATGGACATCGCTTTAGGACACCCAAAATGGTGAGTAATAGTCCACGAAACGGGTCAGAATCGATAAAAACCGCAAGTGTTGATGATCGACACGTAAACGCACCCCGGGGTTCGTCGATCATGGAAATCACTCCGGGACCCCAACACAATGAGTAATAGTCCACTAAAGGGGCCAGAATCGGCCAAAATTAAGAGTGTTGATGACCGACACATAAGAGCACCTTGGGGTTCAACGACAATGGAAATCGCTTCAGGAATCCAAAATGGTGAGTAATAGACCAGAAGCGGATCAGAATTGGCCAAAATTGTGAGTGTTTGACGTCGGACACGTAAAGGCACCCTAGGGATCGTCAATCGTGGAAATCGCTCTGGGACCCCAAAACCGTGAGTAATAATCCATGAAACGGGCCAGAATCGGACAAAACTGCGAGTGTTGATGACCGACACGTAAGTGCACCTTAGGGTTCAACAACTATGGAAATCACTTCGGCACCCCAAAACGG
>NW_025238455.1:0-4244 GCF_018294505.1 Triticum aestivum
TGGTGTTCCGGGAGGTGCAAGTTATGAAACCCCTTTCACAACTCATCAGACATTCGCTAAACATGTAACTCAAATATTCCTTTGTGCAATCAAATTGCAGAAACATAATTTTCTTGTTACAATAACTTCTACTTCATTTTTGAGAACCTTTCGAATGATTTCAAAAGATCCAGACTTACGTCTCATCAAGTAAATACCCATATATCTACTTGAGTCATTTCTGAAGATAAATAAATCCACCACTAACAACACTTATCGGACTACACACATCAAATGTATGATCACTAATAAGTTTGTTGTTCGTTCCTTATGGCCTGTGAACGGTATTTTAGTCACTTCACTTTTTGGAGGAAAGTTGCAAGTGTCAGATGATTCAAAATCAAGAAGACTTCAAAATCCATCATAGTGGAATTTTCCATGCGGTTTCTCCAATGTGACCAAATGTAGTGCCACACTTGTGTGGTATTCTTTTAGTCTTGCGACATTTAGCGCCAGTGTTATGGATGTATCATATTACCATCAATATTCATAACATACATGCCATCTTGGATGGAAGCATGGCCCTTCATGTTATTCATAATACTTAACAACAATTGTTGTTTTTATGAACAACTCTTTTGCAACAAACATTGTGCAATGGGCTAGAGTGTATGAATCTCTAAAATGAATTATGAAAGTAAACCCAGAGGTATTGTATTATTATCAATATTCATAACATACATCTCATTCATAATGAAAGTATGGCCCTTGTGTTATTCATAACATCGAACATAAAAAGTTCTCTTATGAACAACCTTCTTGCAAGATACTTTATGCAATGGGATAGAGTTTGTAAAACTCTAAATGAATTATGAAAATAAATACAGACGGCAATACACCGATGGAAGGTATAGTAACATTTACTATGTTCCCTGTGTATACCTTAACTTCATTTCTAGCTAGTCTTTCAGGCCATAGTAGTTCTTACATCAAGTTGCAACAGAATGCAATCGAGCGGGCAATTTTGTGATGAACTCACAATACCCAAGAATTAGTGATTAACATGTTTAACCATAATTCGCAAGAACTATATCTTTGACCAGCCTTCTATACATCAAAAACTTGTATGACATTCATACATGAGCTGGATATTCCAGTCTTCTTTCCTTTTGCCTTTATACTTCTAACAGTTTAACTTTTAGTATTTCTCCTACTCTCAGAAGAAGCACCCAACTTAAGAGTGGCATTAGCCCCGGACTTCCTAGGCGTGTAAGTCATACTAACACCCTTTGGACACTTCCTTTCTCTTTAAGTTGTTGTTTTATTCACCTTTCATTATATGACAGGCGTTCTTCTGGATCCCTTTCCCAACAGTCAAATGCATAGTAAACACTTTTACTAATACTTGCAAACAAACATTGCTTTGTTTGTATCTGAAAATAATTTTCAGTTCCATGAATATCATATAACTATCCCAACTTTCGAAGTTTGGGTTTCATGGAAGCAAACATATTCCACTTGACTGTAACAGAATCCTAGCTTTTGGATTGAAGGACGAGAGTCACATGATCCATAGCATTAGCGGGAGGATACGGAAAGCATGCGATAGGACAATGTCCTTCTCGGCACTTTTGAGGACAATCCTCATATTACGTTACCAATCGTAAAGTTTTAACCAGATATTTAACAGATATTCAATTTTAATAGGGAAGGTGGAAATGCGAGCCATTATTCTACAACTATTATGCAAGAAACACTTAGACAGTGTTCATAATTAATTGCACTTAGAATTAAACATGTTAATTCAACAGTGCGCTCCCACTCAAATCAATATCTCTCACAATTAATTTTGAGTGATACAAGATCCAGACTTCAATTCATCGCCATAGAATCATCATCTCATAACGGGAATTTTAATCGGTAGGCCAACTTGCCGATCACATCTCTATGTGACTCTTGCTCATCTTTCGATGCGTGTGTTCCGAGCTCAGGACGATCCTGCCATGAACGTCAAGACAACCAAGTGATCTTGCTGCGAGGTCTGACCTCACCCGCCTCACACTTCTCTAATCGTTCGTACCCATGCATCCATGGCGCACCCCGAAAAGATAGGTGCCGTGACGGTGCTACACTTGGGAGAACACTAACTACTTGATATTTTAAGTGAGAGATCACCCTAATAAAAGCGACTACCGCGCAATCAAGAAGGGTGCATCATAAGGGATAAACATCTCAGGCAATTCATAATAGCATGATATGGTATAGCCCTTTCTGACGGAGAAGTATTTCATTTCTTCGTCTTTGGCATTCGCGTCGGTGTTCACCTTCGCGAAGATTGCCACCACCTTGTCGATGCACCAGATAATATTGCTATCTCTATAGCTAACAAAATAATGCATTACAACAAGGTTGACACGCAGGTCATTAAAGTGCAATCATATGGCTCCAGCCATCATGCCGAATCATGACACGCAGGTCATGTTAATCAAATTACATCATATAGTCATCTCATACATAATCGAATTAGTATGAGCACTGCTATACCACATCACATGCACATCCTGCAAAACCATGTTAGACGCCTCTAATAGGTTTATGCAAAATTTTATTTTACGTGGCTTCTAAGGTTTTGACTTAAACCGCAGCTACCAACGTTTTATCATCAAGTATGATTATTCAAGTTGCTACATTAACATCTCGGGGTGTATGAAACACGGGATAATTAAATCTCGAGCCCCATACTAAACTTCGTCATACGCATGACCCCCGTGCAGATCATATCTGCAATGCCCTTTCATCTGCGAATTTCATCTTTCTTTTGACTACGGCAGAACCCAAAGAACTGATAGCACTTCCATGATCAATCAGGATCACGGATTGCCAGAACTTTGTCAAATTCCACCATGCTGTCTCGAGATTGAGCAAACGCGAATTCTAGGGAAGCAACAAGAACCTCGGGTAACAGATTTCATCTGTCACCCGCATAAATAATTTTCAGCAATAGATCTCATCTACTACCTAATTATATTATGCAATACCCATACATCTCCATGTATTCTAGATCGAAACCTGCATCTACGCATAGCACGGCTCTTGATGCCACTGTAGGGGAACGCAGCAGAAAACAAAAATTTTCCGACCTATGCACCAGCCCAGGACCACTATGGAGACTGCATACATGGTTTGATCTTTTTCGTTACCGACTCGTAGCGCAGCGGGAAGTAGAGTCGATGACGATCGGCGGTGCAGATCCCCGCAGCTAGGATTTACAACCTCCCAACCGCGAGGATGTATACCCTCATCTGCTCCTCAGACAGCCCTCCGGGAGGCGGTCGAACAGCCCCCCGGACGGTGTCGCGGACAGCCCTTCGGGAGGACCTTCGAAACTCGAACGGTCACTCGGACAGCCCTTCGGGAGGACCTTCGAAACTCGGACGGTCACACGGACAGCCCTTCGGGAGGCACTCACGAACTAAGACCGAAACTACGATCTCTCTACAGAGTTGCACACGTACGGTGTCATCTATCCGGCAGGGCTTCGCCGTCCAGAACTAGTTCCTGCCGGAACCCAGACAGCCTTACGGCTCTACGAAACTCTTTTCGTGGGAGGGAGAGAAGAAGCCAGATAATGCATGGCATGTGTATGAGAGCAAGGGATGAGTGTGGAGGGCTGCCCCTCCACCTCTATTTATAGGAAATCCCAAGGGGGTAGGGTAGTTTCACAAAAAACCCAAAATGCACATGAATGAAGTCCTTCCACAAGGACCTAGGAGTGAAACCAAGGAACTAGAGGGTCCCCTAAGGGGGGATACCCCATGTGGCCGGCCACACCCCCATGAGGGGCCCCAAAAATGGCTCCTATCCATCCATGTCATCCCCAAGATCTTTTGGAGCAAAGCCCCAAAAGGTGGCTTTCCATAAAGTAACCATAAAGCTGATTTTCACTATTCACGACGACATTTTTCAGCGTCTGATCGAACTGAAAATATTTATGTGGGCTAAGAACATTTCCAGTACCCACTAAAATGATTTTCAACGCGTTCCGAAACAATTCCGGTTTTAGTGATTTTCATCTGCGAAACGCATCTGAAGTGGCTCCGGCAGCTCCGGAACATTTCCGGTTTTTATCTCAGAAAATTCCAAAAAGCTTCCAGAATGATTCTGGCATCCTCCAAGAATTATCAGGCATGTGCCGAAACCAATTTGACTTAATGGTGTATCCCGAAACAACTTTTCGGTATCATCGAAACTTATCCGATGACCTC
>NW_025238456.1:0-4244 GCF_018294505.1 Triticum aestivum
CATCGACGTAACCCTTTACGCTGAACTCTTTATCACCTCCATAATCGAGAAACATGTCCTTTATTTACTCCAAGTACAATTTTGATTGCTGTCCAATGATCCATTCCTGAATCATTCTTGTACCCCTTGACTGACTCATGGCAAGGCACACTTCTGGTGTGGTACACAGCATAGCATACTATATAGCCTACGTCTGAAGCATAGGGGATGACCTTCGTCCTTTCTCTCTCTTCTGCCGTGGTCGAGCTTTAACTCTTAACTTCATACCTTACAACTCAGGCAAGAACTCCTTCTTTGACTGATCCATCTTGAACACCTTCAAGATCATGTCAAGGTATGTGCTCATTTGAAAGTACCATTTAGCGATTTTTGATCTATCCTCATATATCTTGATGCTCAATGTTCAAGCAATTTATTACACGTTTTCTATTGAAAAACACTTTTCAAATAACCCTATATGCTTTCCAGAAATTCTACATCATTTCTGATCAACAATATGTCAACAACATATACTCATCAGAAATTCTATAGTGCTCCCACTCACTTCTTTGGAAATACAAGTTTCTCATAAACTTTGTATAAACCCAAAATCTTTGATCATCTCATCAAACCGTACATTCCAACTCCGAGATGCTTACTCCAGTCCTTAGAAGGATTGCTGGAGCTTTGCATATTTGTTAGCGTTCTTCAGGATTGACAAAACCTTCTGGTTGTATCACATACAACCTTTCCTCAAGGATATTATCGATGACACAATGTTTTGACATCTTATCTGCAAGATTTCATAAATAATGCAGTAATTGCTAACATAATTCCAACAGACTCTTAGCATCGTTACGAGTGAGAAAGTCTCATCATAGTCAACTCCTTGAACTTGTCGGAAAACATCTTAATGACAAGTCGAACTTTCTTAATGGCGATACTTACCATCATTTTCTGTCTTCCTTTTAAAATCCATCTGTAACCAACGGCCTTACGACCATCAAGTATTTCTTCCAAAGTCATGGATCCTCTCTCAGATTTTATGGCCTCGAGCCATTCGTCGGAATCCGGTCCCACCATCGCTTCTCCATAGCTCGTAGATTCATTGTTGTCTAGCAACATGACCTCTAAGACAGGATTGCGTACCACTCTGAAGTAGTACGCGTCCTTGTCGACCTACGAGGTCCGGTAGTGACTTGATCCGAAGCATCATGATCACTATCATCAGCTTCCACTTCAATTGGTGTACGTGCCATATGAACAACTTCTTGTGCCCTGTTACTCACTGGTTGAAGTGATGGTTCAATAAACTCATCAAGTCTCCACAATCCTCCCACTCAATTCTTTCGAGAGAAACTTTTCCTCGAGAAAGGACCCGTTTCTAAAAACAATTACTTTTGCTTCCGGATCTGAGATAGGAGGTATACCCAACTATTTTGGGTGTCCTATGAAGATGCATTTTTATCCGCTTTGGGTTCGAGCTCATCAACCTGAAACTTTTTCACATAAGCGTCGTAGCCCCAAACTTTTAAGAAACGACAACTTAGGTTTCTCCAAACCATAGTTCAAACGGTGTCGTCTCAACGGAATTACGTGGTGCCCTATTAAAGTGAGTGCGGTTGTCTCTAATGCCTAACCCATGAATGATAGTGGTAATTCGATAAGATACATCATGGTACGCACTATATCCAATAGGGTGCAAATATGATGTTCGGACACACCATCACATTATGGTGTTCCAGGCGGTATTAATTGTGAAACAATTTCCACAATGTCTTAATTGCGTGCCAAAGCTCGTAACTCAGATACTCATCTCTATGATCATATCATAGACATTTTATCCTCTTGTCACGATGATCTTCAACTTCACTCTGAAATTACTTGAACCATTCAATAATTCAGACTTGTGTTTCATCAAGTAAATATACTCAGTATCTACTTAAATCATCTGTGAAGTAAGAACATAACGATATTCACTGCATGCCTCAGCACTCATTGGACTGCACACATCAAAATGTGTTGCTTCCAACAAGTTGCTATCTTGTTCCATTTTACTGAAAATGAGGCTTTTCAGTCATCTTGCCCATGTGGTATGATTTGCATTTCTCAAGCGATTCAAAATCAAGTGAGTCCAAACGATCCATCTGCATGGAGTTTCTTCATGCGTATACACCAATAGACATGGCTCGCATGTCTCAAACTTTTCAAAAACGAGTGAGTCCAAAGATCCATCAATATGGAGCTTCTTCATGAGTTTTATACCAATATGACTTACATGGCAGTGCCACAAGTAAGTGGTACTATCATTACTATCTTATATCTTTTGGCATGAAAATGTGTATCACTACGATTGAGATTCAATGAACCATTCTTTTAGGTGCAAGACCATTGAAGGTATTATTCAAATAAATAGAGTAACCATTATTCTCCTTACATGAATAATCGTATTGCGATAGACATAATCCAATCATGTCTATGCTCAACGCAAACACCAAATAACAATTATTTAGGTTTAACACCAATCTTGATGGTAGACGGCGCAGGCGATGCTTGATCACATCAACCTTGGAAACACTTCCAACACACATCGTCATCTCACCTTTAGCTAGTCTTCGTTTATTCCGTAGCTCTTTTATTTCGAGTTACTAACACTTAGCAACCGAACCAGTATCTAATGCCCTGGTGCTACTAGGAGTACTAGTAAAGTACAGGTTAACGTAATGTATATCCAATATACTTATATCGACCTCGCCAGCCTTCTCATCTACCAAGTATCTAGGGTAATTCTGCTCCAGTGGCTGTTCCCCTTATTACAGAAGCACTTAGTCTCTGGTTTGGGTTCATCCTTGGGTTTCTTCACTGGAGCAGCAACTGATTTGTCGTTTCATGAAGTACCCCTTCTTGCCCTTGCCCTTCTTAAAACTAGTGGTTTCACTAACCATCAACAATTGATGCTCCTTCTTGATTTCTAAATTCGCGGTGTCGAACATTGTGAATAGATCAAGGATCATTATATCTATCCCTGTTATGTTATAGTTCATCACGAAGCTCTAGTAGCTTGGTGGCAATGTCTTTGGAGAAACATCACTATCTCATCTGGAAGATCAACTCCCACTCGATTCAAGTGATTGTTGTACTCAGACAATCTGAGCACAAGCTCAAGATTGAGCTTGTCTCCCTTATTATGCAGGCTAAGAAAATCGTCAGAGGTCTTATACCTCTTGACGTGGGCACGAGCCTGAAATCCCAATTTCAGCCCTCGAAACATCTCATATGTTCTGCGACATTTCAAAAATGTCTTCGGTGCCTCAATTCTAAACCATTTAACATTACCGAACTATCATGTAGTCATCAAAACGTGTATGTCAGATGTTCGCAACATCCACAGACTACGTTCGAGGTCCAGCACACCAAGCGGTGCATTAAGGACATAAGCCTTCTACTGTCCGCATAATTGCTACTGTCAACTTTCAACTATATTTTCTCTAGGAACATATCTAAGGCAGTAGAACTAAAGCGCGAGCTATGACATAATTTGCAAAGGGTTTTTGACTATGTTCAGGATAATTAAGTTCATCTTATGAACTCCCACTCAGATAGACATCCCTCTAGTCATCTAAGTGATTACATGATCCGAGTCAACTAGGCCGTGTCCGATCATCATGTGAGACGGACTAGTCATCATCGATGAACATCTTCATGTTGATCGTATCTACTATACGACTCATGCTCAACCTTTCGGTCTCTTGTGTTCCGAGGCCATGTCTATACATGCTAGGCTCGTCAAGTTAACCTAAGTGTTTCGCGTGTGTAAATCTGGCTTACACCCGTTGTATGTGAACGTAAGAATCTATCACACCCGATCATCACGTGGTGCTTCAAAACGACGAACTTTCACAACGGTGCACAGTTAGGGGGAACACTTTCTTCAAATTTTAATGGGGGGTCATCTTATTTACTACCGTCGCTCTAAGCAAATAAGATGTATAAACATGATAAACATCACATGCAATCAAAAAGTGACATGATATGGCCAATATCATTTTGCTCCTTTTGATCTCCATCTTCGGGGCTCCATGATCATCATCGTCACCGGCATGACACCATGATCTCCATCATCATTATCTCCATCATCGTGTCTCCATGAAGTTGTCTTGCCAACTTATTACTTCTACTACTATGGCTACCAGTTAGCAATAAAGTAAAGTAATTACATGGCATTGTTCAATGACACGCAGGTTATACAATAAATTAAGACAACT
>NW_025238457.1:0-4244 GCF_018294505.1 Triticum aestivum
GAGCCGAGCAATTGGTTCATACTTTTTTACATGCTTCAGCTTTTTCAACTCTCACGCAATACATGAGCGCAAGCCATGGTTATAGCACTATAGGTGGAATAGAATATAATGATGGAGGTTATGTGGAGAAGACCAAAAAAAGGAGAAAGTCTCACATCGACGCGGCTAATCAACGGGCTATGGAGATGCCCATCAATTGATGTCAATGCAAGGAGTAGGGATTGCCATGCAACGGATGCACTAAGAGCTATAAATGTATGAAAGCTCAACAAAAGAAACTAAGTGGGTGTGCATCCAACTTGCTTGCTCATGAAGACCTAGGACATTTGAGGAAGCCCATCGTTGGAATATACAAGCCAAGTTCTATAATGAAAATTCCCACTAGTATATGAAAGTGACAACATAGGAGACAATCTATATGAAGAACATGGTGCTACTTTGAAGCATAAGTGTGGAAAAAGGATAGTAACATTGTCCCTTTTCTTTTCTTTTTCCTTTTTTTTCTTCTTTTCTTTCGGTGGGCTTCTTTGGCCCCCTTTTTTATTTAGGCTTCTTTGGCCTTTCCTTTTTTCTTTTTTCTTTTTTTATCTAGGCTTCTTTGGCCTTTCCTTTTTTTTATGGGGCAATGCTCTATAATGATGATCATCACACTTTTATTCACTTACAACTCGATATTACAACTCGATACTAGAACAAAGATATGACTCTATATGAATGCTTCCGGCGGTGTACCGGGATGTGCAATGATCTAGCGTAGCAATGACATCAAAAACGGACAAGCCATGAAAACATCATGCTAGCTATCTTACGATCATGAAAAGCAATATGACAATGAATGCTCAAGTCATGTATATGATGATGATGGAAGTTGCATGGCAATATATCTCGGAATGGCTATGGAAATGCCATAATAGGTAGGTATGGTGGCTGTTTTGAGGAAGATATAATGAGGCTTATGTGTGATAGAGCGTATCATATCACGGGGTTTGGATGCACCGGCGAAGTTTGCACCGACTCTCGAGGTGAGAAAGGGCAATGCACGGTACCGAAGAGGCTAGCAATGATGGAAAGGTAAAAGTGCGTATAATCCATGGACTCACATTAGTTATAAAGAACTCATATAATTATTGCAAAAGTCTATTAGCCCTCGAAGCAAAGTACTACTACGCATGCCCCTAGGGGGATAGATTGGTAGGAAAAGACCATCGCTCGTCCCCAACTGCCACTCATAAGGAAGACAATCAAAGAAACACCCCATGCTTCAAATTTGTCACACAACGGTTACCATACATGCATGCTATGGGACTTGCAAACCTCAACACAAGTGTCTCTACAATCCACAACCACCCACTATCATGACTCTAATATCACCATCTTTATATCGCAAAACTATTGCAAGGAATCAAACATATCATATTCAGCGATCTACAAGTTTATGTAGGATTTTATGACTAACCATGTGAATGACCAATTCCTGTCATCTCTCTAAATAGATATAAGTGAAGCAAGAGAGTTTAATTCTTTCTACAAAAGATATGCCCATGCTCTAACAAATATAAGTGAAGAAAAAGAGCATTCTACAAATGGCGGTTTTCTATGTGAAGAGAAACAGACAATCCAAACTTCAAATGATATAAGTGAAGCACATGAAGCATTCTATATAAGCCATACTCAAAATATTTAAGTGAAGTGCAATGAGCATTCTATAAATCAACCAAGGACTATCTCATACCATCATGGTGCATAAAAGAAAAATGAAAACTAAATGCAAAAGACGCTCCAAGACTTGCACATAATGCATAAACGAAACGAATACGAAAACATAATGATACTTGTTGAAGAAAGAGGGGATGCCTTCCGGGGCATCCCCAAGCTTAGATTGAGTCTCCTTGAATATTTACTTAGGGTGCCTCGGGCATCCCCAAGCTTCATCTCTTGCCTTTCTTCATTTTCCTCATATCGAGTCATCATCGATTAGACACTTCATCCACACAAAACTTCAACAGAAAACTCGGTAAGATCCGTTAGTATAATAAAGCAAATCACTACTCTAAGTACTGTAGAAAACCAATTAAATTTTTTTTTGCATTGTGTCTACTTTAATATAGCTTTTTCATGGCTTAAACCATTGATATAAATTGATAGATTCATCAAAACAAGCAAACTAAGCATCAAAAACAGAATCTGTCAAAAACAGAACAGTCTGTAGAAATCTGAACATTCACCATACTTATAGTACCCCAACAATTCTACCAAAATTAGGAAAAAAAACAATTTATACAGCAAGACAGAGCAAAAAAATTCAGAACCATTTGTCTTTCCAGTTAAAAATGTAAAATCGAGCACTACAGCCAAAGTTTCTGTCCCGCACCATACAAACCAACAAGCATTGTAAACATCCTAAAGGCAAACCTTGGTACATTATTTTTATAATACAATGGAATTGTACAAGGGGACATTTATTTTTGATGAAAAGTTTCTGTAATCAAGATTCACAAAGTTTCCGTGAGCATGAACAAAGTTCAAGGAGCTCTCCACTTCAACAATGCTTGTCTTTCCCACTTTCACTTTCCTTTTTGAAAAGTTTTCGGTTCCCCACTTTTTTTTAACTATATAAAAGCACTCAACAGAAATAAATGACTCTCTAAAACTTTCGGGTTGTCTCCCTGGCAGCGCTTTCTTTAAAGCCATTAAGCTAGGCATATAGTACTCAAGTAATGGATCCACCCGGATCCCAAGGTATATCAAAGCCAATTTTAATTAACAATGATTTGTAATTTAGTAGTGAGCACAAAGTAACATATATCAAGCAATAGCGAAGTCTAACTCTCTTCCTATGCATCGGCATGTCATAAAAGAACAATTCATGCACACCTAGTAAAGGCCAATGCATAGTATACGCAGTTTCTTGCAATTCCATCGTGTTGGAAACATAAAGAGGCGGATATGTAGTTCCTCTCTCATAATAATTGCAAGTAGGAGCAGCAAGCACATGCATATTATATCTATCAAAATCATCATGTGCAACGGTAAAAGGCACCCCATCAATATAATCCTTAATAAGCACAAACTTCTCCAATATAGTGTAGTTGGGAGAATTAAAAAAGATAATAGAACTATCATGCGTGGGTGCAATAGCAACAATTTCATGTTTAACATAAGGAATTATAGCAAGTTCATCTCCATAAGCATAATTCATATTGGCATCTTGGCCACAAGCATAGCAAGCATCATCAAAAAGGGATATTTCAAACAAATTCAAGGGATCAACAATCATCATAGCAATCATCCTTCGGTAAGCACGAAGGGAAATTAAACAATGTATGAGTTGAAGAGTTACTCTCATTAGAAGGTGGGCATGGGTAGCTAATCCGCTCTTCCTCCTTTTGTTCTTCGCTCTCCTCATCATCTTTTTCATCCAATGAGCTCACAGTTTCATCAATTTCTTCTTCCATAGCTTCCTGCAAAATATTAGTCTCTTCTTGGACAGCGGAGACTTTCTCAATAAATGCATTAATATAGTAATTGTATTCATAATTTTCATAGCAATATCTAAGTATAGCAAGATTTTCAGGCCTATAAACATCATCATCACAAGCTTCATACTTTTCAAACAAAGATTCAATTTCATAAGCAGCCTTAAAAGCAACAAATTCTTCAATTTGTTCAACATCATAGTAATCATATATACCATTAGCATAAGAAGCCAAGGTTTTATCATCATTAAATTTGCATGAAAAGTGAAGGTGTGGAGCCTTCATCCTAGAGCAACAAGTAATATCATATCTCAAGCATAGATCCCGAGCATACCAACGCAACATAATAAATTGATCCCATAATAGTTTCCCTTTTTGTGTCAAGCGATAATCCCTAAAGTATTCACGTTGATCCAATGTGTCTCCCATTATAAATTTGAATGGGGTTTTCTCAGGATTATCAAAGTAGTACTTAATATCTTCCACAAAGTGAGAATCGAGGATTTTAGGAGTTACCCCATCTCCATGAGTAGCAAGTACACCTAATTTTTTTGGTATTTCGTGTTCCATATCCATAACTAAAGATAGAGAACAACTTAGAACAACAAATAAAAGTTACTTAATGATAAAGCAAACAAGCACACACGAGAATATTCACCCCACGCTATGACTCCCCGGCAACGGCGCCAGAAAAAGGTCTTGATAACACACAAGTGTAGGGGATCGCAACAGTTTTCGATAAGTAAGAGTGTCGAACCCAACGAGGAG
>NW_025238458.1:0-4243 GCF_018294505.1 Triticum aestivum
AAATTATTTGTACTAGGCTATAGAGCTAGTTCAACTCTAGTGTAAAATTATTTGAACTAGCTTATAGAGCTAGCTCACCTCTAGTGTAAAATTATTTGTACTAGGCTATAGAGTTAGTCAACTCTAGTGTAAAATTATTTGTACAAGCTTATAGAGCTAGTTCAACTCTAGTGTAAAAGTATTTGAACTTGCTTATAGAACTTGTTCAATTCTAGTGTAAAATTATTTGAACTAGCTTATAGAGCTAGTTCAACTCTAGTGTAAAATTATTTGTACTAGGCTATAGAGCTAGTTCAAATCTAGTGTAAAATTATTTGTACAAGCTTATAGAGCTAGTTCAACTCTAGTGTAAAATTATTTGAACTAGGTTATAGAGCTAGTTCAACTCTAGTGTAAAATTATTTGAACTAGCTTATAGAGCTACTTCAACTCTAGTGTAAAATTATTTGAACTAGCTTATAGAGCTAGTTCAATTCTAGTGTAAAATTATTTGAACTAGCTTATAGAGCTAGTTCAACTCTAGTGTAAAATTATTTGTACTAGACTATAGAGCTAGTCAACTCTAGTGTAAAATTATTTGAACTAGGTTATAGAGATAGTTCAACTCCAGTGTAAAATTATTTGAACTAGCTTATAGAGCTAGTTCAACTCTAGTGTAAAATTATTTGAACTAGCTTATAGAGCTAGTTCAACTCTAGTGTAAAATTATTTGTACTAGGCTATAGAGCTAGTTCAACTCTAGTGTAAAATAATTTGAACTAGCTTATAGAGCTAGTTCAACTCTAGTGTAAAATTATTTGTACTAGACTATAGAGCTAGTCAACTCTAGTGTAAAATTATTTGTACAAGCTTATAGAGCTAGTTCAACTCTAGTGTAAAATTATTTGTACTATGCTATAGAGCTAGTTCAACTCTAGTGTAAAATTATTTGAACTAGCTTATAGACCTAGTTCAACTCTACTGTAAAATTACTTGTACAAGCTTATAGAGCTAGTTCAACTCAAGTGTAAAAGTATTTGAACTAGCTTATAGAACTTGTTCAATTCTAGTGTAAAATTATTTGAACTAGCTTATAGAGCTAGTTCAACTCTAGTGTAAAATTATTTGTACTAGGCTATAGAGCTAGTTCAACTCTAGTGTAAAATTATTTGTACAAGCTTATAGAGCTAGTTCAACTCTAGTGTAAAATTATTTGAACTATGTTATACAGCTAGTTCAACTCTAGTGTAAAATTATTTGAACTAGCTTGTAGAGCTAGTTCAACTCTAGTGTAAAATTATTTGAACTAGCTTATAGAGCTAGTTCAATTATAGTGTAAAATTATTTGTACTAGGCTATAGAGCTAGTTCAACTCTAGTGTAAAATTATTTGAACTAGCTTATAGAGCTAGTTCAACTCTAGTGTAAAATTATTTGTACTAGACTATAGAGCTAGTCAACTCTAGTGTAAAATTATTTGTACAAGCTTATAGAGCTAGTTCAACTCTAGTGTAAAATTATTTGAACTAGCTTATAGAGCTAGTTCAACTCTAGTGTAAAATTATTTGAACTAGCTTATAGAGCTAGTTCAACTCTAGTCTAAAATTATATGTACAAGCTTATAGATCTAGTTCAACTCTAGTGTAAATTATTTGTACCAGGCTATAGAGCTAGTTCAACTCTAGTGTAAAATTATTTGAACTAGGTTATAGAGCTAGTTCAACTCTAGTGGAAAATTATTTGAACTAGCTTATAGAGCTAGTTCAACTCTAGTGTAAAATTATTTGCACTGGACTATAGAGCTAGTCAACTCTAGTGTAAAATTAGTTGTACCAGCTTATAGAGCTAGTTCAACTCTAGTGTAAAATTATTTGTACTAGGCTATATAGCTAGTTCAACTCTAGTGTAAAATTATTTGAACTAGCTTATAGACCTAGTTCAACTATAATGTAAAATTATTTGTACAAGCTTATAGAGCTAGTTCAACTCAAGTGTAAAAGTATTTGAACTAGCTTATAGAACTTGTTCAATTCTAGTGAAAAATTATTTGAACTAGCTTATAGAGCTAGTTCAACTCTAGTGTAAAATTATTTGTACTAGGCTATAGAGCTAGTTCAACTCTAGTGTAAAATTATTTGTACAAGCTTATAGAGCTACATCAACTCTAGTGTAAAATTATTTGAACTAGGTTATAGAGCTAGTTCAACTCTAGTGTAAAATTATTTGAACTAGCTTATAGAGCTAGTTCAACTCTAGTGTAAAATTATTTGAACTAGCTTATAGAGCTAGTTCAACTCTAGTGTAAAATTATTTGTACTAGGCTATAGAGCTAGTTCAACTCTAGTGTAAAATTATTTGAACTAGCTTATAGAGCTAGTTCAACTCTAGTGTAAAATTATTTGTACTAGACTATAGAGCTAGTCAACTCTAGTGTAAAATTATTTGTACAAGCTTATAGAGCTAGTTCAACTCTAGTGTAAAATTATTTGTACTATGCTATAGAGCTAGTTCAACTCTAGTGTAAAATTATTTGAACTAGCTTATAGACCTAGTTCAACTCTACTGTAAAATTATTTGTACAAGCTTATAGAGCTAGTTCAACTCAAGTGTAAAAGTATTTGAACTAGCTTATAGAACTTGTTCAATTCTAGTGTAAAATTATTTGAACTAGCTTATAGAGCTAGTTCAACTCTAGTGTAAAATTATTTGTACTAGGCTATAGAGCTAGTTCAACTCTAGTGTAAAATTATTTGTACAAGCTTATAGAGCTAGTTCAACCCTAGTGTAAAATTATTTGAACTATGTTATAGAGCTAGTTCAACTCTAGTGTAAAATTATTTGAACTAGCTTATAGAGGTAGTTCAACTCTAGTGTAAAATTATTTGAACTAGCTTATAGAGCTAGTTCAACTCTATTGTAAAATTATTTGTACAAGCTTATAGAGCTAGATCAACTCCAGTGTAAAATTATTTGAACTAGCTTATATATAGAGCTAGTTCAACTCTAGTTTAAAATTATTTGAACTAGCTTATAAAGCTAGTTCAACTCTACTGTAAATTATTTGTACAAGCTTATAGAGCTAGTTCAACTCCAGTGTAAAAGTATTTGAACTAGCTTATAGAGCTAGTTCAACTCTACTGTAAAATTATTTGTACAAGCTTATAGAGCTAGTTCAACTCAAGTGTAAAAGTATTTGAACTTGCTTATAGAACTTGTTCAATTCTAGTGTAAAATTATTTGAACTAGCTTATAGAGCTAGTTCAACTCTAGTGTAAAATTATTTGTACTAGGCAATAGAGCTAGTTCAACTCTAGTGTAAAATTATTTGTACAAGCTTATAGAGCTAGTTCAACTCTAGTGTAAAATTATTTGAACTAGGTTATAGAGCTAGTTCAACTCTAGTGTAAAATTATTTGAACTAGCTTATAGAGCTACTTCAACTCTAGTGTAAAATTATTTGAACTAGCTTATAGAGCTAGTTCAATTCTAGTGTAAAATTATTTGAACTAGCTTATAGAGCTAGTTCAACTCTAGTGTAAAATTATTTGTACTAGACTATAGAGCTAGTCAACTCTAGTGTAAAATTATTTGAACTAGGTTATAGAGATAGTTCAACTCCAGTGTAAAATTATTTGAACTAGCTTATAGAGCTAGTTCAACTCTAGTGTAAAATTATTTGAACTAGCTTATAGAGCTAGTTCAACTCTAGTGTAAAATTATTTGTACTAGGCTATAGAGCTAGTTCAACTCTAGTGTAAAATAATTTGAACTAGCTTATAGAGCTAGTTCAACTCTAGTGTAAAATTATTTGTACTAGACTATAGAGCTAGTCAACTCTAGTGTAAAATTATTTGTACAAGCTTATAGAGCTAGTTCAACTCTAGTGTAAAATTATTTGTACTATGCTGTAGAGCTAGTTCAACTCTAGTGTAAAATTATTTGAACTAGCTTATAGACCTAGTTCAACTCTACTGTAAAATTACTTGTACAAGCTTATAGAGCTAGTTCAACTCAAGTGTAAAAGTATTTGAACTAGCTTATAGAACTTGTTCAATTCTAGTGTAAAATTATTTGAACTAGCTTATAGAGCTAGTTCAACTCTAGTGTAAAATTATTTGTACTAGGCTATAGAGCTAGTTCAACTCTAGTGTAAAATTATTTGTACAAGCTTATAGAGCTAGTTCAACTCTAGTGTAAAATTATTTGAACTATGTTATAGAGCTAGTTCAACTCTAGTGTAAAATTATTTGAACTAGCTTATAGAG
>NW_025238459.1:0-4243 GCF_018294505.1 Triticum aestivum
TGTCCGGCCGGAGTTAATCGAGCGTGGTGGGTAAGTTGGTGCACCCCTGCAGGGAAGAAAACATTTATCGATAGTCTGTCCTACGGTAACGGACACTTGGAGTTGTATCCCGATCAATACAACTAGAACTGGTTACTTGTGATGAGAATTGGATGGTGATGAGTTTTGGAATGTGTTGACACTTGGATAGTATGGCTCTAGGATTGCTTTCTCGCAGGGAGTCGAGGAAGGATCTGTGGCCGAGGTTGATAACACTTCTATTACTTTACTTTATGCTACTCTACCCCCTCCTGTTGCTGCAAGATGGTGGTTTCCAGAAGATGCTAGTCTTCGATAGGCCAGGCTTTCCCCTTCCCTTCTGGCATTCTGCAGTTTAGTCCACAGATATAACCCATTCGTTTGATACAAATGCATACTTAGTTAAGATCTGATGTAAGTCTTGCGAGTACTTTGGATGAGTACTCACGGTTGCTTTGCTACTTCTTTTTCCCCCATACCCGTTTGTTGCGACCAGATGACAGATCACAGGAGCCAGACGACACCACCGATGACTACTACTACCCGGAGGATGCCTACTACTACGTGAAGACCGCAGATGACTAGGAGTAGTTAGAAGGCTCCCAGGCAGGAGGCCTTGCCTTTTCGATCGTTGTTGCTTTTGTGCTAGCCTTCTTAAGGCAAACTTGTGTAACTCATGTCTGTACTCAGATATTGTTGCTTCCGATGACTCTTGTGTTTTTTGAGCTTATGTATTCGAGCCCTCGAGGCCCCTGGCTTGTAATATAAAGCTTGCATTATTTTAATTTGTGTCTAGAGTTGTGTTGTGATATCTTCCCGCGAGTCCTTGATCTTGATCGTACACATTTGCGTGTATGATTAGTGTACGGTCAAATCGAGGGCGTCACAAGTTGGTATCAGAGCCGACTGCCTGTAGGTAGCCCCCTTTCCAACTCCTTAGCCGAAGTTGAGTCTAGTCACTACGAAAACTTTTACTAACATGGCTGTGTGTCTTACGGGCCCACGTCGCCATTTGGGTGGTATTAGGATCTTTTATTCCTCGTCTATACTCTAGGACTCTGATCTCTCTTCTTTTCGGGTTAAATGGTTTTACTAACTCGAACATTAGGATCTCGTGATCACATCTGCCCGGAGAGCCCCTTTTTTCAAATGATCGATTGTTGCATCAGAAGATTCCGAAGTTACTCTACGATATTCTGTCGAGAGTTTGTGCCTGTTGCCTTGCAATTCCCTACCACCGAAATATCCTCATGGATAACTACACACACTTGCCAATCTTACATTCTATCCCACTGATCTTGTTATTACCAGATGCCTTGAACTGCTCTGCTTTCTTCCGAGGATCCTTTGAGCTTACTGCCTTGTAGTTCCTTGTCATCTGAATACCCCTACGAATAATTCCTCTCTATTACCGAAGATTCTTCATCCCCAGTTGTTTGAGTGTTTCACAAAAAATCTTCGAAATCCTATTCGTTCTTGTGAAAATCCTCAACAGCCTATTGTTCTTGAATTTCTTGCTTGCTTGCATTATGGTTAATACCATAAGTCTAGTAATCTTATTGTCATCCTTTGTCATTATCATTTTGAGTCTGTTGATACAATATGTTGCGAATGCTCGCAATCCTCAATCAGATCCTAGAATTCATCCTTCTGACTCAGATGTCATTTTAACATGTGCTGAATCTCGATCAATCAAATTGCCATCGATTATACCCCTAAGGCTATTCTACCTATCCATCCCTAATTAGAGCATTGCTTCTGATCCCTTCTCTTGGAAGTCATAATTCCTTTGCAATTGGGCTTTGAGTTAGTCAGTTGTTTCTATAATCTGATCTCCTTGCATTCTTTCTTCCTCTGGTTGAGTACCGATGCTCACATCAGATCCCTTGTGGACCACTAGACCCCTTTTTTAGATTTTATCCGACAACATCCTTCATATTAAGTAACCTTGTAGCCTTTTCCTCGGATACATAATGCTTCTAGTAAATTGTATCCTACGCTTTCTCAAGCAGGCTCTACTACCGAGCTTGTGTTATTATTCTTGAAATTTTGGATATATGTTCCTAAGATGCCCCGATGGGTTGAACCTATGCCTTCCCTAATCTGTGTGAACTAGAAAGTTATGCGGATTATGCTCTACTGGCTTTTTGTCAGATAAAATTTTCAATACTACAACTTCATCAAGAGCGAGAAGTAAAATGAAAGGTTATGCATTGTAGAAGTGGGAGTCGACCCTGAACCTTGTGTTCATGCCCACGGACACGGTGTGGGACTTATCATGAAAGCTTCTTGCAAGGATATTTAATCATTTGAATAATTCTTCCGGTATCGTGAATTGGATCCCTTGTAGTTATGGTCCCGACCATATTTCCTCCTTGATCCCATTTACTGGGTAAGTTACAATTACTTATCCTCTGCAAATCATTCCCCCGCCCAACCTCTACTCCGATTTACCTTCTGGGATTACACCTAGTACTTGATACTGGGAAGTTTATACCCCACCGCATCATTCCTATCCTGAACGGCTATATATTTATCATGTCAACTTTTTAACTGTGCTACCTGGTCCTTATGCCCGGAGCAACTTCCGACGATGAGCTAAGCTTACGTCGATCTTCCTCATCTTATCATTCGCCTTGAACAGCAAGCTTAATTTCGAGTTGTGTCGTACTCATGGTTCCAATAACCTTTTGCTTCATCATTCCTTTGACTGGATGTCATCACCGATCAATTACATCTTCATGGAATCTCTCGACAAATGTGTCGTGATCATCATGAACATTCTGAGCTTTTCCAGGATATCAAACAAATTAATGAGGGGAAATACAATCCTTCCCCTCGATGATTTATGTTATCATCGACAACATTCTTGCCTTCCCCAACACAAACTTGTTCATATAATTTTGGAAATACATCCTTTTTGGCATGCCGATGGATTGTGGTTGAGCCTGTCGGACACACTCTTATCTTTTCCCTACTAAAATTGTATGACTTATTTTCTAAGTTGTTCCCGATGGATCCTTGGTGTATCCAAAGTCTGACCTTGCTTGAAACCATGTTAATGCTATCTCGAAGCATGTCTGTGGTGATACGATCTCCAATGAGAACATTTGCAGCACGATACTAAATTTTCTTTATCAATTATACAAACACCGTTCTATGGGTAATGTCTGGAATTTTCTTCCCCCTTACCTAAATGGTTCTATACTTCTATCCTGCCAGGGATATAATGCTCTGCTTGTCCTTGGGAAGGATATACCCCTGAAATATGTGTTTAAACACAGTTTTCCTTTCCATTGTTCTGCTTAACCTGATGATCACATTTTCCTTTCCATTGGTTTGTTTGACCTTTCTGGTGATCTATATGATATAAGCAGAATTATTTCCCTGCTTATGTAAACACCTCGGTGTACAAACTGTCAGTAAGACCCTGTTACTATTGTGGACGACTTTCCGGTAGCCACCGATGGACGAGAACTTTGCCTATTGGTTCGCCTCGTTCAACGAGCAGGAGAATGGTTCTCTTCGTCCCTCGCCCTTGGTACCGACGGTTGTTGCCGACATAACTGGCAGGCTACCCTCTGACATGCCTTGCTATCATGACCGTTCAAAATGAATAGCGCATTTCCTTCTTTTAACCCACATGGTGGGCCCATAACCCACAGTTCCACAGGATCAAAACCTGACTCTCCTCTACAGCATTGATGCTGAAATATTCTTTACACTTGGCTTAATATAATGTCACGAGCCACCTTCCGAGAGATGATCTATTCCCGATGCTCTGAACCCATTTCTCACACTCTGTTCAGGTATCAATCGTTTGTCCATTCGGTTGTAACTTCTTATTGTACCTTCATACTTAGCTCTTGATGTTGTTAAGTTTCACCTCGAGAGATACTTCTGCCTCATTCCCTGAATTGTTCACTAGATAATCAACCCTTTAAGGGTCAGTTCTGCGAAGTTACTCTTTACTTCCCCACTTAAATCTCGGGACGATATTTCTTGTAGTGGAGGAGACTTGTAACACCCCCAGTGTCATGCTGCAGTAATCTCATGGCTAATGATGCTATGTCATCATAATTATTTTGATAATCCTCACTTTGCTTCAAACCGAACTCAAATCCAAATTATATGGCCAAGTCAAATCATAATTCTATAAACAGTAAAGCTAATATGTTCACAATTTTCTATAAATTCTCCTGACCTTTGTCAAGTTGAATCCAAC
>NW_025238460.1:0-4243 GCF_018294505.1 Triticum aestivum
TGCAATCCAACTCATACAATTAATAGTAAAATGCACTCACCCTAACCGTCTCAAAGGTCAAAGCCAAGCCAACTCAGAAAGAACACATCCACATGTTGATTTGGAAATACTTCAATCGTATGGAGTGTAAATCTATCTATCGTATCATCCAAGAAGCACATGTTACCGATGTGTGGCAAGCACGTGAGTGATGGAGTTGTTCTCGTCGATGCAGTGGGAGAACAAAGGCCAACATGGTGGAGCGGATCACCTCACCGGGAACGTATCTGGTGCACCAAGGCAATTGGTGCTACCGGTGCACCGGACCCCGTTGCACATTCAAAAATGTTCAAAAAATTTCAGCGAAAATTTAGTGCATCAATACAACATAAATGTATGTTGTCACAAAAAATCAAATCAAAATTCAAAACAATGGTCAACATACAAAAATGACAAATTTGACGTCAATGTGCTAATGGGCCAAAACTAAAGCCCAACTTGTGTTATGTACTATTCAGTGTCAAATTTGTTATTTTTGTATCTCGAGCAATGTTTCAAATATTGATCAAAAAAATTGTGACAACATACATTCATGTTGTGTTAATGCACTAATTTTTTTCTGGATTTTTTTGAACATTTTTTAATGTGCAACGGGCGACTGGTGCACCGGTAGCACAAATTGCCCCGGTGCACCAGATACATCCCCGAAGGAAGGAAGTAGGAGTTCCAGGTGGCAAATGTGCTTGTCCCACTAGAACAGCAGGATGGCTCCGATGTAGTACGTATACAACATAACTTACCATGAGAAAAACCTCGCACTGGTAAAAATTGCCGCCTTTTACGATGTTTTGTGTCATCACGGGACATCACCAGTTTGTCGTAAAATAATTTGATGGACTTGTGATGAACATTCGTGTTCCATAGTAGCTGCATCATTAAGGGTGTACCACGGCGATCATAGTCACGAGATGATGCATGCACGCATGGTGCCAGTCACGCTTATATTTGGCTCTGCATCAGTTACCCTCCTTTTCCTTTTCCTTCCTTACTCTCTTTGCCTTTGCCACGTAGAAAAAGCAGCCTCGCAGCCTTATCTTCAGTCATCTGTGTTCCGTCTGCATAAAAGCTATGGAAGTTGGATGATAACAGCACAAAAAGACGCTTCCGTTGATCTATCTATCTACTGGTGATTTTGGAGCGGCGAGCTTTCTTTCATTTGCAACAAGCAGAGTTTCAATGTTTGTGCTGATGAGCATCGATGGTAGGGACCAAACGAGGCATGGTGATCTTGCTTTCCCAAAAGGTTTGCAGAGTCAGAAAGTGGTTCTTCACTGTAACAAGTCAAAAAGAGTAGGGGAGAAAGAACACTGACGAAGCAAGCAGATGTTGCTGTCTCTTAGAGGATCTGCAGCCGGCCGCTTCAAACTCCTGGGTGGACGGCCCGGTAAAAAAAATCCGACTCAGAGGAACACCTCAAACCGGACTCAAACGTCCGGGTTGACCGGCACCCATCATATCCAGAGAGCTCCTCTTCAGCGCCCTCAGCGCCGCTTAGGCCACCTGGCGCCCGAAGGCAAGCGTTAATGGGCCGGCCCAGCATAGCTCGCTAAAAAAATCAGACAAAAAACAACTGATATATTTTGCGAGTAGTGGCCGGGATTCGAACCAGGATGCAAATCATGAAGGGGTAGACGCATCAACCAAAGCGACTGACTGCCTTCGTTGTTATTAATGCGAAAACACACACTACGAGACCCGTGGTTCAGTCCCAGTATAATTTATTTTAAAAACAAATCGAAATATGAAAAAGAATTTACGAATTTGAAAATTTTCATCGATTTTAAAAATAAGTTCATCACTTTTGGAAAAAGTTCATTGATTTTGATAAAAAAAAGTTCACAAATTTGAAAATAGTTCACCGAATTTTTTAAAAAGTTCATCAAGTTTGATAAAAAAGTTCACATATTTAAAATAGTTCATCAATTTTGATAGGAAAAGTTCACAAATTTGAAAAGAGTTTACGGAATTTTGAAAAAAAGTTCATGGGTTTTAAAAAAGAGCAGCAAATTTTGATAAAAAAGTTCACTTCTTTGAAAAAGGTTCACGGATTTTCAAAAAAAGTTCACGAATTCGAAAACTTCATCAATTTTGAGGAAAAAGTTCAAGAATTGGGAAAAATGTTCACTGGAGTTTTTTTTAAATCATGCATTTAAGAAAACGAAAGGAACAAGAAAAGGAAAAAGGAGGGAAAAAGAAAAGAAGATGCAATAAAATAATAAAAAGGATCTTGCAAATCACAGCTAAGTACTTGCATAGTTGGCCACAGCATCTTAGCTAGTAGGAGGGAGGTCGCAAGGTCGCGAGTTCGAGTTTCCACGGCGCACACGTTTTTGCAGTTTGAAACAGAAAAAATAGGTATAAATGGGCCGGCCCATCGCGCAGGGAGGGTATGCGCCCGTTTGCCAAAACGCCTAAAACGGGCGCTTAAGGCGCCGAATAGGGTTTGTCTCATATCCAGCCCAAATATAAGGCGGGTATTGGATGGCCGGGCACGGCAATACGCGTCCGCCACATAGGATCCAGCCCATGCTGGCCCACCCCGACCCCACATATATTCATCTTCATTCGCTCCCCGGACCAAACCCTAACCACTCAACTTCCCTCCCCTCCACCCCCAAGCTCACTTCCGGCAAACTTCGGTCTTATCCGGCATGGCGGGCAGCAGATCCAAGTCCTCTGTCAGCCGGTGTGCGAACTGGGACCTCATCCTAGTTGGGTCCAAGGAGGAGATGCCCGTCCGCATTGCGCTTTGCCGCGCCCGCAAGGAGAATTCCCGACAACAGTCAGACTCCATCCACCGGGAATCCATCGCCTCCGCCCAAATGGCTTGTGAACCCAGTGCGTGGCGCGCCGTCGCTGCCTCGCCGAAGGCGCTGCGCTCTGTCTGGCGCCCGAACATTGTGGAAGACACACAACCCCTTCGTTGGCGCACTGACGACTACGGCATCTGTGGCCCGTCCGTTGAGGCTATGGCACGGTGTGCCCGTTGTGCAAGGCGAGGATGCAAGAGGCCATGGTAGCCCTCGCGGCCAACGTCGGCGAGGCGGATACCCACTCTCTGGTGTCGCAGGGGATGGCCTGCAACCCCGGTCGATGTAGTCGCATCGTGGTGGACGTGTCGGCCTCCGCCGAACACGACGGATTCATCGTCGACCTCACATCGACAGGCAGTCTGAAGGCTACAGACTCCAATGAGAAAGAGTAGGGCTTAGGAGACGGTGGTGCGTTGACTCCCGTGACCCAATCGATGTCCCATTTCCTACTCTACCTCGTCGGCGAGCGGACCAACATTTGGGCGGGCGCAG
This sequence comes from Triticum aestivum, assembly GCF_018294505.1. Taxonomy (NCBI): domain Eukaryota; kingdom Viridiplantae; phylum Streptophyta; class Magnoliopsida; order Poales; family Poaceae; genus Triticum; species Triticum aestivum. Next base: position 3,345 of record NW_025238460.1, read on the forward strand.
CCGGCCGCCGGACATGGGCACGGCGGAGCCGAAAGGGCTCCGCTTTAGATTCGGTTTTACGTGCATGTAATTATATGGATGTGAGGTTTTGTAATTGAGATATCCGGTTGTGGAAATTACTTTTTGAGGACCGGACACTCTCCGCGGACACGCCCGATTGCATCTAGAGGCGTTTGAGGGGTCGGATTTGGTGTATCTGACTATAGATGCTCTCACTTGGGCTGAACGAATGTCATTTTTTGTCTGTTTGGGTACCCGAACAGACAGGTGTCTATCCCATGTCCGCACTTCCCTAGTCAGTGCATCCAATGGGACGACACATTTGGTCCGCCAAGTCCGTTTTTTTGTCGAAGCATATTTTCATCAAAATAAAATAGCAAATAAATCTAGCTTTTTTAATAGTACCAAGAGAATATTATGCCATGGGGACATACTATATCACACCAAAATAATCGCACAAGCCTTGCACGTGCCCCAGCCTCATAGTTCATGCAAAACAAACAAATATAAGATGGCCACGCATCCGGATTGATCATGAACTTTTGCCTCTTATCAAACCAAGCCCTTTTTCTTGGGGTCATGTTGCTCAAGTCGGCCCCATGATCCAGGCCTCCCCGGAGAGTATCACGGGCTCTACCTCCCTTTGCTTGACCTCCACTTCCTTGGCTCTTGACCGGACATTGGCCTCATCGATATCGACTTTCTTCTTTTGTATTTTAGAATAGTTCTTCGTTGCCCCCTCTTTCTCTTGGCATTTCCTCATCTCACTTGACCCTCCTTTTGGGTTATGAACCCCTTCGATGTTTATTGCAAGGCGATTATGGAAGTATCATGCTTTGCATGTACCTTGGAGTTGGTGCTCCCCCTCAGCATCTTCTCACTTGATCGATGACTGAGCG